>NC_057753.1:6621834-6673565 GCF_004010195.1 Chiloscyllium plagiosum
TTTCATTGACTTTTCATACCTTGATACCCGCAGTGTTCAGACGATATTATGTCAATAGATACATAAATAACAAATATCTGACAGAGAGTGACTCAAATGCAATTTTCTATGCACCTCTTGGAATGATGGCAAAAAGCTGATCCAGTATGAAATTTTGAACCCATCTCAATTTAACCCATTGCTAATCCTCCTTAAGATGCTCCTTGAAATCTCCCACTTTGAAAAACAACTTTATTAAAATGACAGAATTTTCAATGACTTAACTTTATGATTATATCATTAGTAGTCAACGCATGGGTGTATTTGTGAGTACTGAGAACGGCAAAGCAATTGGCTCAGATTAATCAGTTGTACCTGGTCATGCAATTTGTGATATCTAAATTGCTCCTCATCACTTCCAAAATTAATCTCGCTGCTTGTGTTTCGATTCTGCTCTAAGAAAATGAACAGTCAGAATATTTTAAATATTTGAATGTTTCCCGTTATCTGCCAAGGTGAATCCTCAACAACGTTTTGCATCCTCAGCTCGGTCAGTAAACAGTACAGTCAAGGATTCCTCCAATTTGAATCAGCTTGGGTTTTCTACTTTCCTTCAAGCAATCATGGAAAATTCAAGTAACTGTAAGATATACTTTACCTGCCCAATTATACTTTTTAAGGCAGTACGAAACTTGCCATTCCGTACACCTGTGTTAGTTGCTCGTATCGCATCTGTGCAGAGAAATTAATTCTTTCGGAAATGATCCCAACTTTTTCAGCATCCAGTTTTGGAGTATGTTGGGAATCATGAACAAATATTGCCAGGAATGTGAAAAGATTAAAGTCGTTCTTAATGTTTGTAACCTTTCCAAAATGTTCTATCTTTACAGATGTCAACCAAAAACACGGGCTATGTTTCTGTACTTAACTACATTGTGGATTATTGCACATCACTAAGTTCGAGCTGAAAGTCGATCACTTTGAACTCGTAATCTTTAACTAATTTATGTTATTCCCTATTCCACTTATAACGGTCCCCGACATAAGCATAGAAATGTATATGTGTGGAAATATATGTAATAAAATTCGTTTATGTAGGGAGAGAGAAAATAAACGCAGGACGGTGTTTCAGATACCCATAGCTTGCACTGAGGTGTTATCTTTTTTTAATAGTATTTGGCCGCTGTTGAGTACATCCCCAGCTCCTTTTCGCTTGCTTGCTAAACACAGAGCGTCATAATGTAGTACAGGAACGAAAGAAAAACCTTCAGTCCAACTACTTCCTCCCGTCCATAATTAGAAACTGACCAGGTCACATCTGCCTGGATTTGGTCCATCTGGCTTCGAATCTTTCCTATTAAAGGACATATCCAAACGTAGTTTTAATATTGCAATGGAATCCGCACACATGACCTCCCCCGCGAATTAATTCTGCACACAGACCACCCTCTCGGCAAAGAATGTCCCCTCTCATGTCTTTGCATATCTCTCATCTCACCTTAAAATTATACCCTCTAGTCTCAACGTACCCTGGTCATGGTTTTATAAACCTGTAAGTTCACCGTTCAACCTCCAAAGCTTCAGTGAAAATGAATACTCAACCTTTCAAGGTACTCCTGAGAAGTCAAAGGTTCCATCACCCTCAGCATCCTGGTTAAAAAAAAACATGCTGATCTATCCAATTTCATTATATAGCATTCCAATAATAGGAACAATTGAGGACTGCAGACTGCAGAAGCTGGAGATCAGAGTCAAACATTGTGGTGTTGGAAAAGCACAGCCGGTCAGACAGCATGCGATGAGTAAGAGACCCGATGTTTCTCGCAGAAGCACTTCCTCAGGAATGCGTGATGAAGAGCTTATGCTCCAAACGTTGACTCTCCCCCTCTGCAGATGCTGCCTGCACGGCTGTGGTTTTCTAGCAACAGAATTTATGACTCTTTCCCATAATGGGTTAAAACGGAATGGACAACAATGCTCCGTGGGAGACGTCACTAACATTTTTAAATCGAAAGATGACGTTCCAATTCCTCCCCTCCAACGTCTGGACAGTGAAGGCCAGCATACTAAATGCATTCTTAACTATCCTATAAATGTGTGACATAAAGTTCAAAGAATTATGTACCTAGTCTCCGAGGTCAGTCTTATCTATAATACCATGTAATGTCTTGCTTTAATTGAATATTTCCGGCCTTGTTGTTTTGCAAAATGAATGTTTCATATTCATTCCTGTTGAACTAGGTCTGCCATTGTTCCACGCCTTCACCCGTCCTCTAGAAATCACTTTATAATCTCAGAAAACTGTCTTCGCTGATTAATGGCCAGCGTTTTTGCTGTCATCCATAACCTTATTAATGTTTTCTCTATTCTGTAACAAGATGAGGGCGTCGCCGACTAGGCAACATATATTGTCCATCCCTAATTGATGGCAACAGATCTCTAGTCCGAAAAAAAAAACCATCTACCAACCCTCTCTGTATCTTGCTAGCAAACATATTTCATATTCAATTGCCATATTCACCCTGAATCCCATGTGATCAAACTTTATTGATTAGACTAGAATGTGAATCCTTGTCACAGGCTTTATTGAAGTCCAAGTAAACAACATGAACCAGTTCACTTATCGATGGTTTTGGATGTATCCTCAGAAAACTCAATCACCTGCTGGAGACATGATTTCCCGCACACAAAATTATGCTGACTCCTCAATCCTTGACTCAGGCAATGCATACACATCCTACATTTTAGTAGCACCGACAAGAACTCACACATCATCAAAGGTGGACTCAATATATCTGCAATTCCTCGGTTTCTCCTTGTATCCCTTTATAGGCAATGCCACTCTCCAGTCAACTGGCATCTCTTTCGTGATATGCATGATGCACATGTGTCTGCAAGGGCCCTGTAAATTCCTACCTAAGTTTCCTAAATGTACTGAGGCATCTGACATCAGGTCAAGAAAATGTATCGATATTTATATTTTCTAAGACTACCAACACGTCCTGGTCTGTGGTGTGAACAATTTCAAAACACCAATATTTAGTTCTCTGCATTCTCTCGCCTTTTTTGATTTCACTACAGTAAAAAAGAAGAGGACATAAAGTATTCACTTAATATCACATCTGTCTCGTGGGATTGAACACAAAGGCGACCTCTTCGAACTGTATTGGGTCCTCCTCTCTCTTTTGCCCTTTTGGTCAGAATCACGATTGTCACCTTCCCCGCCACAGCAGGAAGTGCACAACCTGCCCCTGCAGCATCTCCTCACCTCCATCTAAGACCCCAAAGAATCCTTTCACATCAAACAGAAATTTACCTGTACCTCCACAAATGTCAATTACTGTATCCCTTGCACTTGATGTGGTCGTCTGTAGACTGCAGAGAGTCGATGTCAACTTGTGGATCGTTTCAGAGAACCTCGCTTCGAAACCCGCACTAACCAACCCCATTGCCCTGTGGTGGAACACTTCAACTCTCCCACACACTTCACCAAGGACATGCAAGTTCCTGGGCCTCTTCCATCGGCAAACCTTAGCGATCCAAAGACTGAAGGAAGAACGCCTCTTCTTCTGCCTTTGAAAAGCGCAACTATACCGGATTAAATGGACTTCAAACGTTTCCTCATTTCCTCTTCCCTCAGTTTATCTCAGTCCAAAGACTCCAACTTGATAAAATCTGCTGGATTTTTCAATCGGCTTTCTCATCTATCCATGCCCCCCCCCCCATCTCTGACCTATATCCTTCCCCCACCTTCCTCTACCTATTGCCTTCTCAGCTATCTTCCAGCGAACCCCACCCACTTCCATTTCACTCTCAAACGTCCTCCCACAAGCCTCATTCCGGACGACAGTCTGATGACGGAAACTCGATTCTCCTGCTCCTCGGTTACTGCTTGACATGGTTTGCTTTTCAGACTCTGATCTAAAGCATCTGCAGTCCTCACATTCTCCTGATACATTGCTTTGTTTCAGATGTTCAGTGATTTCTGAGCGATCGTAAATGATGTTTATTGCTGTTTCTCCCCAACCACATGCGCCCCATTACATTTATTAAGCGATGTTTGTCTGAAACGTTATAGGAGAACTGCAGGCATGTTTCCTTTCTTCTCTTGACTAGAACCTCAGTATGTTTACTCATTTATTGTACCCAAATCTTACCAGGCATGCATTTCACTTTCACAATGAACATAATTATTCAGAACTGTCGTTGTCGCACTTCTGAAAGACCGTCCTTTGTCAGACGTCCTATTTCGTGTAAATATCATACTTTAATCATCTTTGAAGGTTCTGGTCGCATACTAATTATTCAATTATCTAAGATCTCTTTGCATACTTAGTTCTCAACTTCACTTTGACTACTTGGATGCCGAAAGTACATTCTCAACAAGGCGATCATTCCTTTCTTGTTTCGAATTTCAACACATTTGTTTCCGCTCGACTATTTTTTCAGAAATGTCATGTCTAGTTCCAACAGTACTGTTTTCCTCAATTAAAATTTGAGATCAGATCCCACTCCTCTCCACCCTCCCATTCCATCTTTTCAATAGCATTTTGCACCTTGGAACATTGAACTGCCACACCTGTCCATTCATCACATTTCTGCAATAACCACAACGTCTCAACCCCATCTTTCCCAACATTCGCTGCGTTCATCAGCCTAACATGCAAAACATCTTTCCTTAAAAAAAGAAGCAGTTTAGTTCTTCGTACTCTGATATTTCATTGTCAGTTTTTTTCGAAGTAACTTGTTATTTTCATAATCAAGGCTTTCGTAATTCCTGTTCTATTTAAACTGCTGCCTAATCTTGCTCTACCATCTACCCCTCCCCACTAACATTTTACATTCTCACTTAATGGAACTCGCAAAGAGAGCGAGTGGTTTACAAATTATTGAAATCTGTGATTCACTGATCAAATGTAATACCTTAGCGCAAATGTCATCTTGAATAAAATGGCCTTTTTCAAACCTCACGTTTTTTAGTACGGCAAGAAGCCACACTATCTTTCCTTCTCAGCATCAGAATGCTTTGAAAGTATTGTTCGCATTCAGAAGACGTACACTGGTGACAAACACAAATGTTATTCCTTCGTCAACCCTAACTAGTCAGTATAACAAAATAAAAATCAAGTCTTTAGTTCGGGCAATTGTCGTTGTGAATGCACCTGTTGCTGCCATCCTGTTAGTAGCAAACCTCCCGTAATTCTCAAAGAAAGTGATCGTGTAAGCATCATCTACAATGACTTTTTAACAAACTTAGTTCTAAGAATGACAACAATTTCATTCATAAAGCATCATGTTAAAACAGTTGTTTTCCTACATCGGTTCATAACTTTTTTTAAAAAAAACGAAAAACATAGACATTTACACGTGCAAGAATGCCCCTGAAATTACTTAATGGTGAGATTAAGAAAACGATGTTTCCAAGCGAAGAAGAAGAAGAAATGGATCTCAGTGAAACGTGAGGGAAGAATGCAACATAGGGTGCGAGGAAGAATAAAGGAAGAACAGGAGACATAATGTAGCAAATGAAAGGATGATTCAAGGAAGCCAGTACAAAAACTTACTCACGAGACAAATGAATATGACCTATGTCGTTTAAAATTGAGAAGTACGGAGAAGCAGTTCGTTCTGAACATGCTATTGATTGAATGACCGATTCATACATACATAGGAAAAGACACGACAATTGCTGAAAAAACTGGTTCATGTTATCACGTGTTGAACTCAAAACAAAAATATGTAGGAAATGTTTAAGTAATACTGAACTTCGTGAAAAAAAATCTGGAGCAATTTAAAAGCCATTACCCTTGCTAACGAAGGAAATATACAGCAGTGATGAAATCAAATTAGAGACGATTTAATCATCTAATAACTAGAATATGTGGCAGTAAATGTTGGAAATTATTTGTCTGGTTCATGTCAAAGATTATATTGTGTGACTTGATATATACATATTAAGACGAACCCTTGGTCAGAAATGGCTTGTTTTTCAGGACCGATCGGAATGTCAACTACTCAGGTCAGTCATGATCGAATTGAGTAACGCAGTACGCGCAACGGGGCATATGGGTATGTTCCTTCTTCCTATCCATATGATTGGATATGCATAGGCGTGTCTATAAAAAATGCAATGCAGCATAATTGGAAATATGTGGATTACCTGTGATATGAAAAATTAAAGGTTAAACACGTTCGGATAACTGTAGTATTTGTAGCACTTTACGCATTTCAGTAATGTTTTTAGGCCGATTATTTTGAAGAGTTGTGGAATGATGTAGGGGTAATCTTTCTTTACAGAATTAGGGAAAAATCGATCTGGAAGTCATTACGGAGAATGGAATGACCTCGGACCTACAGGAAATTGCTGATTAATGCTGTCTAAGTTGAGGGTTACACAGACCTCTTGCAGTGAGAGACACATGGAGAACTTTACAATATAAATGAAACATGTAACTGGCAGAATCTAAAGAGGGTGGGAAAGTTTTAATTTCTAGAGAAGATACAGAAAAACAAAATGGCGAGATGGCAAAAGGAAATTACAGATATCATTTTTATTACTGGGGCAGATCATGTTGGAGTGTGGTGGAGGTTATTGGGCCAGGGGAAAGCACACTAATAGGGATCAATACACATTTTGTCGGAAGTGACTGGAAAAAACCCCAAAAGTTACAGGATATTCTCTACTGGTTCACATTTTGCCTATTACCTGTTTTTGCATTAAAAATGACGTTAGTTTGATTGTTTCTTAATAAACGCAATAAGTAATGTCAGAGGATATGTCAATGTAAGTTTTAGCTGTTCTCTGAACTTAGATTGTGTTACCACGTAAATGAACGTGTTTGTGCAGCAGCTTAAATTACGCAGCATATATGCAAAGTTCTCAAATACATAAGCAGACGGGTCATCTAATAGCTCAGCAACATCAAAAAAATATAAAACGTAGATGAATCACAGAAGTATGAAGCTGCTGGATATGGTGAAGAGCAAAATGATAGACTTCCTTCTACTCTCAGCTCCAGAGTCTCCCTTGCTGTGACATTTGAGTCGTTTACGGATTCGACTGGCCACTAAAATACAACTGACTGTCACACCGTTGAGAAACAGAATTAACCCAATTGGTATCAGCGGTGTTAAAATCTTCTCAAATATACGAAATCCAATCCATCTCGAGTCAGTGAAATAGATTGGTCTGTTAGAACAGCGCCAAGGTATGTTGTTGATAATCCTCCGTGGTCTAAATCTAAAGTATATTGGAATATTTTTCAAACACAGAATGATCCCTGTTGTTAGGAGAATCACTGTTGCAGTTTTCTTTGTACAATATTGAGATTTCAACTTTGGGCAACAAATAGCAATAAATCGATCAAAAGTGAAAGTGACAGTGAACCAGACAGAACAGTCTGTGGCTGCGCGGAGCAGAACATAGCGAATACTGCACACAGGAGTGATTTCCAGGAAATTTGATGAAAAATAATAATCATTGATTCTGTTCAGTACAACCTCAGTGATGATGACGAGGAGATCTGCTGTTGTCATGGCCAACAGGTAGCGAGTTGTGCAGGTTGATAGCCCACAGCTTTCCTTGGACAGGACTAAAACTGAAACTAAATTCACTGGAAGAGAGGCAAAAACATGTATTTGGTAATAAAGATTGATTTGCTGTTTCTGATCAGCCATTAAGAACTTTTCGCCAGAGATGTATGCATTTGGCATTATCACAGAGTTTAAAGTAATGGAGAAATTAACTGTGTGACAATGTAAGATTGATTCATTATTGCCAACAAGAATTCTCCATTCGTAAGCATTAACCATTTAATATCTACACATGTATATGTTGGTACTATGGCAGTGACAAAATACACTGAGCAATGAATCCAGTCTGACTGATAACTGCACACTTCCAAGCTTAACATTTTGGGATCTCATCCAATGTCAGGTTAATCCTGTGCAGTATGAGGACAGGTTTAGTATTTATGCAAGATCCTATGTATGTAATTAACTTTCACTTATTACTTTTTGTCGTATTAGCTGAGCTTCTAGCAGATCGCATTTGGTTTTGATTTAACCACTACAAATTGAATCCGAGTCACTAATAGTTTAATCTTTAAAAAATTATATGATGATGGAGTGATTTCAGATTTCATCTCATAGGAAACAGGTTGTGTTCTATTTTTTGGGTACAAAAATGCAGTGTAAATATCCAATATTGAGTTCTTAAAAGGTAAGATTCCTGTAAATAGAGATATGGAGAATATAATTTCACTGCCAATTTTCTAAAATCAAAGTTTACCACTTTAGAATTGCCAATGATAAATGTACGGAAAAATGGTTTGAAGTCCCAGAATATTTAGCTTATGGAATTACTGGTACATGGAATAATTGAGATCATTAGCTTCAGTGATGTAAGACAAAAAAATGGCGACAATGGCAGGAAATGCCAGTTGCTTTAAATGAGATTTAATAGATGGAAGCTTTCATAGATCAGACAGTCAGTTATTACTTCATTGAACGAAAAGTGCTCATGTTTGCCCTTTGATATCTGACTTCAGCATAAATGAGCTACATTAGTTGTACTCCCTCACAGTCATCTGTATGTATTGAATGTAATGATATGCTTAAGATTTAGTGATTCCAATTAAAAAAAAGTGATGCTCCCCATTACTATGGTTTATCTGTGAGAGATCAGTGATCACTTCTCTCACTCATACACGAATACAGCGGGGCATGCCGGTAATCCGAAATTAAACCTACTCCAGCATCATCTGTGGAGAGAAAATAGAATTAAGTGGACATGAAAGATTAACTGTGCCCACAGATGATGCCAGGCTTGCTGTGATTTCCCAGCAATGTGTATGTTTGTTCTCATAATCACATAATACCGGTTCCTCATTAACAATGACAAACATGCTACAATGTGCAATGAGTATACGAATGAAGATGTATGAAAGAAAGGAATAGTTAATACAATAGAATTTGAATGCACACTCGATTCATTGCTATTCCGTTAATGTACACACATTTTCAGTAGAACGTTAAACTATCGAATGACAGAAACACAAATATACTTTCAGGCAGTAGGAGGCAATTCAGTCCATAATAAATGCACTTGCTCTTCAATTAAAAATGCTTGACGACACTATGTTCAACCATTCTGCTTCCGTGAACATACAACGGACTAACTTGTAAGATTATAAGTCTTAGAGAAATGCACGCCTCATGGAAAAAAACAAATAGCTTTACACAGATGAGAAACTTACCAGGAACTCCAATGATGGCAAGAATCAGATAGTATACTTTCCTCACCATTTGAATAGGGAGATGCATTTCTTTTTTCGCGTGACGTATTGTGTCCTTGCCTGTCTGAACAATAGTTTGAATTAGGCTCTGAACCATTACATTCCGAATGCGTGATCCTTATGTATTCCAACATTTCTCACGGGAATCGGACGTTATGAAATTATTCATAATGTTTTTAACGTACCTTGAACAAACAGCTTGTTGATGTCAAGCTATTTTTCAGAGCAACAGGCATTTTCATTGCTGATGTCATTATACGCCTTCACCCTGTCCACTCGATAAGACTAGGTATATCTCTCCATCAAGAAGTTGACATTGTAGCTTGCCTTACCGTTTACTGGTGATGATGTATCATGCAGGCTGTTTCAGGAATGTCTACTCTTCCAACTCACTGACTTCCCACAATTGACTGTGCAACATATTGGCCAGTGTTTATATCGGTTTGAGGCTGCCATTGAGTCATTATTAATGGAGTATTGAACTCGAAAGTTCCCTATGCTTTTCTCATTTCTTCACAGGTGCTTCCAAGACTTCTGTGTTCACCAGAAATTTCTCTTTTGCCAGAATGAAACAGCATATCAGCTTTACACTTGTATATTCTCTCAAGTGTAGTGTATGCATGCCAATCAAAAGGACGCACTTGCATAATGTTCAACAATACACAACTAAATGATTAATAATGGATACTTCACATGTCCCACGTTAATGTGTTCAACGAGCTAAAGCATTTGAACACATCTACATGCCAAAGCCAATGCATAATAGAGTGCTTATCTTTGTCCATTGCCGTTAGTTTACCATAATCTGATATGTTTCATTGTTTTCGAAGTTTCTTTTGCCCCATAATGAACAATTGTTTTTTTTTCCAGTCGTATTCCTGTATTTGATTGGCTGTTTGTTATTGGTTATTAGCCGTTTTTCGTTCTGGTACTGGAAATATTTCACCTTACTTCTTCCTTCTTTTGGCACATTATATTTACCAAACGAGCATAAGTAATAATGAGAAAAACAAGTCGTCCACTTGCTCTGCCGTATCCTAAACCGTCCAGCTGGCATGAACAGTTTCGGATGCTTTCTTCCTTTTGTCTTTGAAAAGCAGAGAATGATTCAAATGTTGAAATGATCAGTTCAGATTTTAACTGCACATCTTTGGTGATAACAAATGTGGTGGCCCATATATGCATAACTCCTGTCACTAACATCATTCTGTTGAAAATTTCCTATCAGTTTGTTACACAGTTTCCTGAAAAACCAAGGGTATATCACAAATGTAAGGTTCAAGTTTGATTAGAAATAGTGAGTGACCCAGGAGATAGGTCCGTTTGTACAAAGCCCCGATGGATATGTTGCAGTTACAGATTGATATTAGTGGCGATTTGCATAGTTTGTCTGATCACGTTACCAGAGGATTCAGCGACAAACACTGTATCATCGCACTGAGAATCAAACATATGAGTTGAATTTACTCATTTGCAGCGAAAATCTGTCATCACCAAAGAATGTCATTTGTATACAAAGACAAATGTTTCAGATGCAAACTACACACTTTACGCACAACCTCCTTAAGTCAGTTTGTTCTTTTGTAAATCACGTGGGTACACTGAGGATACAGCAGTTCACTGAAGAAGGAAATCAGCTGGATGAAAATGGTGCACGTGATACATTTTGTTGAGAAGATTCGGTAAATGCAGAGATTCTTCAAGTATATCAAAGAAAAAAGAAACTAGAGAAAGAATAGGAAACCTCAAACTAAAGTGAGCACGTATGTGTGGAACTGCAGCAGTTGGCCGAGGTTCTGAATGAATTTTTCTCCTCTAAGTTTTCAGTGGAGAAAGACATGAACATTTCCGAATGTGGGAACAATAGTGACAATTTATTGGGCACAGTTCTTACCACAGTAGAAGAGTTCTTGGATGTATTAGAATGTATGAAGCTGGAAACACCTCCACGTCTAGAACAGTGATATCCACGAACGCTGCAAGAGGCAGGAGAATAAATTGCGGGGGCCATGGCTGACACTTTTGCATCATTGTTATCCACGGATCAAGTCCCAGAAGACTGGAGATTAGCAATTATTTTCCTTCATTCCCGAATGTCTGCAAAGAAAAGCCTGGGGGCTGTATACCAGCACACACAAAACGTGTAGTCGGAATTTACTTGTGAAGCTTCTGAGAGACGAGAGACGTGAGACACACGCGTTTGGAAAGCGAGAGCTTGATTAAGAATAGATAGCCTGGCTTTGTGCATGTGAGATCATGCCACATACATTTGTTGATGTTATTTGATCAATTGAAGAGAACGTTTGAAGAAGTCAGAGTGTTAGATACAGTCTACATGGATTTCAGTAAGACCAGTGATCGGGTTCCTCATCAGAAGCTGTTCTGGAAGGTTGGATTGTGCAGAATCGAGGCAGAGCTCTCAAATTGGATGCACAATCGGCGCCATGTTCGGAATCAGAGTGCAATAAAAGAAGGAGGCTTGTCGTACTGCAAACCTATGACGAGTGAAGTGCCTCAGTGGTTGACGCTGAGTCCATTGCTGTTCGCTATTTTTATCAAGGATCGTGAAATTTCAAATGCTGTTTAACATAGATAAGCGTTTGGTCTTGCGCGACGCAAAGTTAAAGCAAGGTAGGAATTGAACAAGGTAGGCGAACTGTTAGGGATTAAGGAATACACTGAAACAGTGGGATCTTGGTTTTCAGGTACATGTTTCTCTGAAGAGGAATCACAGGTGGATAAGACAGTGAAGACACACTGGCCTTCATCAGTCAGAGTATTGAGTATCGAATTGCCAAGTAATCTTGCACTTGTACAGGACGTTAGTGAGGACAGTATTGGAGTATTGTGTTGAGACTTTTTTTCATTTTGCTTATGGAAGGATGTTATTAAACTGGAAAGAGTTCAAAAGAATTTTATGAGACTGTTGTCAAAACTTAACTGTCTGCGTTACAGGGAGAAGTTCGACAAGCAAACTGAATTCCTTAACTCTATTTCTTACTGAACTTGAGACAATCCTGATAATTAAGACGAGCTCCTACAGACAAAATGTTTCAGTCCACTTTTCTGCCAATTGTATATGACGATCCTACTGTGCCAGATGTTTTTTCTTTTTTTTTCTGATGATTGTATACGGAAATGCAAAAGTTGTGTTAGGTTCACAGACATAACACTAAATGCACAACGCAACAGGTAAGTGATATGCCCCTCCAAAATCTCCTGTCAATTCAGGTAGTGAGGCATGGGTTTAACAGCCGGTCCATCAGATGTGCAAGACTCCAGAAATTCATGCATGTTTAAAATTACTTTTCTACAGAATATCAGAGGAGTTACCTTGTAAGAACCGTGGGAAACTGGTATGCAGGTGCAACGCTAAAAAGAAAGGCAAATTGCATTTTGGCAATTAATGCAAAATTATAGTCTGGATAATTCTGTAAAATCACTGCAAATTAACAAGAAATTAGTGAGGCACTGTCCGGGATATTGCATGCAGTTTTGTTTCTCTCAGTAGAGGGATGCAGTTTTCATGGACGCAGCTCAGTGAGGGTTCTAAGGACTGATTTATAGATCATGAGTTTGTCTTATAGAGAGGGATCGTGCAGTTCAACCCATACTCTCTGAAGTTTGGAAGCATGAGTTCTGTATTGAGTCAGGGATATAAGATGCTGAAGGAAATGGATAAATTAGATGCAGAATGGATTTTACTGATGTTAAGCAACATGGAAGAGAGGTCATAATTTCATAATACAGTTCGGCTCACGTTAAGGATAAAGAATAATGCTTCGCACTTTCAAACAGATCAGAGTTAAATTGTTTCATTCAAAGTATCGTAAATATGTGGATTTCATTGTCACAGAATAGAGCGGCTGCTGCAATATTGAGACAGTTTCTGGCGAAGATAGATTTTTTAATCAACAATAGAGTGAATGGGTGAAAACACTGTCAAGAAGTTGAAATAATCGCTGAGTGAGAATTTTCTTTTCGAATAAAATGGTGGTACAAAGTCAATGTGACTTTAGAGCGTGTGGCCAGCATTGTCAAAATGTCCGTAGGCATGTCTGACAAATATTACATAATTTTTGTTCGTACAGTTTCCGTTGCTCCACAGAACAACAGAACCTGGTCGTTACACCACTCCCATAATCCACGTCTACTAGATTGTGAGACACCATGTTTGTCAGCTCCAAAGCATTCCAAGTGTGTTCTCTCACTTGTTAGCCTTTCTGAGGAACCATTTACCCCACCACAAACTTGGCACCTCGTCCTCCACACCCTTTGGCAAGATCTGAGATTTTGGCGGATTTTAGATTCATTACTATCAGTCATTCTGAGCACTGGTTTCACTGAGGTATAGAGCCAGTGAACGGAGTGGAACGTCCCAGAAGCTCTCTTCCTGAGTCTTTAACTCTCGAACTTTTACAGACGATCCATGAGATGTGATGTTCTCAATTCTCCCTGTTTTTCGGTGTTTCCCATTGGGTGAATTGTCAGCGTTGTGGACCAGGCCAAACTCCCTCAAAATATTTAAAGAAGGCTGCCCAGACCCTAACTTTTTTCTTTTTTAAGGCGGATATGAGTGGATCTCCCAGGAGCTAACAGCTGGTCAAACCATGCATCTTTCAGCAGAACAGAACTGAAGTAAACATTGCAGTTAAACACAGGGAAAAGAAAATAAAATTTAACATAACTTAACCATTTGAAAACAAACCGATTCGATGTAACGACTTAACTAAGGAACTGCTCCAATTCCCACAATAATACGTAAACACATCCCATTCGCAACAATCGTAAATTGAAATGCAGGTGCTTAAAGGCAGGAAAGATTTCAGACAGAAGACTGCCATAGATATTCATCTAAAGCATAAACGCTGTTTGCACCTTATTAGCTTCTGTGCCAACTAAAACTAAACTACTTTAGAAAAAAAAACTGAACGGGGAGATAGGGCTACTCCCCTAACATTTTAAAGTAAACATTTGCAGATATTTCAGCACGTCTGACTTCACCTCTTTTCAAAAATGAGTGAAGGACAAAATAACGTTTTTAATGTAAAAGCATCATCAGAACAACTGAAGTTCCAAACTCCTCTATCGGTTGCTGATTAGATCTCATTGAAACTCATTGGAAAGCAATTAATATTCATTACATACTTAGTTTGGTTCAGTTATTGTTTCACACTTAGACTCATAATATCCCACAGGATGAAGATAGGCCCTTCAGAGAAAGTGTTCCTTGAGGACCAAATTGTCCATCCACACGAACGCCATGTTTGGGACGTTGGGCCGTATCATTCCAAACTTTTCCCATCTACGTATTTGACTAAATGCCTTTTAAATGTTGTTAATGGTCAATCCTCTGCTGGCGGCTCATTCCATATGCATACCGTCCCCGAAAATATAACGTTGCTCACTCCCCTCAGGTACCCTTCTTGCTTGCCTCTCTAGTTCTAAACTAATGCTCGAAAGTCCTTGATTCTCACATACTGGGAAAAAAAGACTGAGAGTATTCATACTCGTCGTGCCACTCGTGATCATATACAATTGTATACGCTACACCCCTCAGAATCCTGCACTCAAAAGAGGAAAGTTTTAGCTTGTCTATTCTCTCCCTTTAATTCAGAACGTGGAGTACTAGCAACAGACTTGTAATTTTGATCCGCTCTCTTTCCAGCTTAATAACATTTTCCTACAACAATGGGACGAAAACGCAACGCCATATTTCAAATGCGGATGCACTAATACCCTGTACAACTGAAACATAACTTCCCAACTTCAATACCGGATGCTCTGACTGATGTTGGCCAGTGTGCCAAAAGCCTTCTTCATTGCCCTGTCTACCTTTGACTCCAGTTTTAGAGAATTGTGCACCTGAAAGACGAAGTTGCTTTGTTCCAGTACATTCCTTAAATCCCGACTATTCACTATTGATCTCCTACCTTGGTTTGTCGTTCCAACATGCAACGCCTCACACTTGTCTATATTAAACACGATTTGCCATTTTTCGTCCCACGTCCTGAAGAGGTCAACGTTGCGGCAGTCACTGTTAACCTGCGTCAATGTCCAGTGAATCGCCCATTTTAGTGCTATTTGCAAACATACTGATTATGCCTTTTATATTATTTTACAAATCATTGATGCAGAAAACAAAAGCCAGAGGTACACCACTGCCCACATGGATCCAATCTGACAAACGTTTTTTTTTTCACTTCTACCGCCTTTTTCCTGCCAACAAGGCAATTGTATGCCCAATAATTGCAGATCCCCGGATTCCATGTGATCTCAGCTTAGTTAACAGCCTACCATTTGGAATCTTATCAAAGGCCTTTTAGAAATCAAAGAGCCTATGTATACCAGCTGCCCTCATTACTATTCTTGGTCACTTCATCCAATGTTACAATCTGTGTCAAACATATTAATCCGGGAGCGTAGAGAAATGAATTTGCGGCCATTGCTGAGGACTAAATGTTTATCGTCAGTGGCGGGAGATCTGGGGTAATAGAGAAGATAGGAAAGGTTGCGAGCCAGGAATTGGGGTGGGGCTGGAGCTGGGTGTGGGGGTGATGAAGAGCTTATGACCGAAACGTCGATTATCATTCTCAGTCGATGGTGCCTGATTGTTGTGCTTTTCCAGCATGACATTATAGACTCTGATTTCCAGGATCTGGAGTCCTCACTTTCTCCAAGAACCTACCTCAGGCATCTCCCTTAAACCTTCCTTCAATCATCTTAACATTGTAGCCCCTCGTGATAGGCACTTCCACTTTGATAGAAATTCTGTGGCTATCCTCTCTATTCATGCCTCTCACAACCTTGTGCACATTTCTATGAAATCACCTTCCATCCTTCTTCGATCCAATGAGAACAGCCCTCGTCCCCTCAAACTTTCTTTCAGAAGACATTCCTTCCAATTCAGGCAGCATCTTGTTAGATCTCTTCTGCACCCTCTCTCAAGCTTCAACATCCTTCTTATACTGAGGCAACCAGAACTCAACACAATATTCCAAGGCTAGTCTAACCACCGCTTTACCGAGGTGCAGCATAACTTGCGGCTCTTAAACTCAACCCCCCTGCTAATGAAGATCCACACACCACACACCTTCTTCGTCAGCCCAAGCGAGAAGGGCGGCAACTTTGAGGGATCAATAGACATGGACCCCAGGATCTTGCCTTTATGCCTGTAATCTGCATTCAAATTCAACTTTACAATATGTTCACACTTTGAACGCCATCTGCCTCTAATACAACCGCTGGCTGTGTATTCCATGCAACAACCATCCTCTGTGTAAACAACCTACATAAGACATCCAACACAAACATTCCGCCATTATTTTAAACTTATGCCCCCACGTAATCGATATTACCGCCATAGCGAAAAAAGGTCTTTGGCTATCCACTCTATATTTCCCTCTAAAGGTATTATACATCTCTATCAAGTCACTTCTCATCCTGAATCGCTCCAATGCGAAAAGTATTAGCTCCTTCAATCTTTATTCGTAAGACATCCCGGCAGCATCCTGGTCAATCTCTTCTGAACCCTTTCTGAAGGGTGACCACATCTTTCCTGTAATGACACAATCAGAAGTCAAAACAATAATCCAAGCGTTTACTAAGTAGAAACGTATAGAAGAGCAGCATAAACTCGCGGTCTAAAACTCAACTTAGGACTAATGGAAGCCAGCATAACATACGCCTTCTGAACAGCCCTATCAACCTGGATGGCAACTTTGAGTGATCTTTGAACTTGGATCCCAGTATAACTCTATTATTCACATTGGCAAGAATCCTGCATTTATCCCTGTTTTCTGCAATCACTTTCAACTTTCAAAAGTGAATCACTTCACACTTTCCCAAGTTGAACTCCATCTTATCATTGCAGTTCTGAATCTGTCAATATCCCCTTGGAACCAACAAGTGCCCTTCACACTACACATCATTCCACCAAACTTTGTGTCATCGGCAAACTTACTAACTCACCCTTCCACTTGCTCCTCCACATTATTTGTACAAAAATGACAGAACAGAGGCTCCAGACATAATTCCCGCAGAACACCACTCGTCACCCAACTCCAAATATATTAATTTCCACCACCTTCTGTCTTCTATGGGCCAACCAATTCGGTATTCTGACACGTAGGTTTCCATGCATCCTATCATGTCCCTCCAAAGAAATTCATACCGTTTGATCTGCTCTTTGATATCTTGCCGTTGCTGCCTACTATCCACCTCACTATATATTTTTCTATCAGTCCTTGTAACAGCTGCGAAATTATTCATCTACCACTTATATTTTATAGTCAAATTACTGATGCTCATATCAAAAGCCAGGGCCCCGTTCCTGAGACTCTGAACGCGTCCCACCAAAAAAAACAGACTTCCATTCACAGAAAATTTCCACTGCCATCAACATTGTTTGCTGACTTGCAGGATTTTAAAAAAAGGTAAATCTTGGCATTGGACCTCATGTCTTCTTGTTCAGTCTTCCACGACGGACATTATCAAAACCATTGCTTAAGTCGATGTGGACGTCAGCAGATCCATCAGAGATGTCACACACAGTTCAATTTTATCTTATGTGGATGGGGTTACTGAATGGAGTTACAGGGAAGTCGTCATGTCTCAGGTACAAAAAGAAGGTAGATGGGTTACCATCACTAGATGGAAAGGGCAGTGCAGGGACTCCTGTGTCCGTTCCCCTCAATAAGTATATCGTTTTGGATATTGTTGAGGGGCACGACTAACCAGGTTAAGTTATGGGGCATAGCTCTCTGGCACAAACTTTGTTCATGTTGTTTAGAAGGGAAGGGGAAAGAGGAGAAGAGCATTGGTCTCTGGAGACTCCGTATTCAGGAGACAGAGAAGAGGTTCTGTGGGAACTACAGAGACTCACGATTGTTGCATTGGCACTCACGTGACTGGGTTCATGATGTCTCTGATCGGGATCTTGATGGGGAGGTGGAACAACCTTAGTCGTGTTCCAGATAGGCACCAACGTCACGGAAAAGAGAATGAGATGGGGATTTCTGGTTGAAATTCAGGGAGTTAGGGTTGAAGATTAAAGTTAGAAGAAACAATGTTTTTATCTCTTGTTTTTTGCCAGTGCCACGTCCTTGCCAGGCAAGGAATAAGTAGAGAAAGGATTTGAACACGTGTCTACAGGGATACTGCATAAGGCAGAGTTTTGCATTCATGGATAATTGGTGCTCTTTCTGTGGTAGGTAGGAGCTGTACAAACAGGATGATCTTCACCTGAACCAGAGGGGTCTCAATATCCTGAGGGGAGTGGCGATTTTCTTTAGGTGGACTGAAACTAATTGATCAGGGCGATGGCAACCTAACTTATAGTTCCAGTTTCCATGAGATTGTTAGTATAGAGATAATAAATACGATTTCAAAGTCTCAAGAGGTCACTGGCAAGCAAGAAGTTGTTTACAAAGTGTCGCTTTCAATGCCAGGAATATCGATACAAAAGTGGATGATCTTGCAGCGTGGGTTGGTAGCTGGGATTTCGATGTTGCGGTAATTGTGGAAACATGAATAAAGTAGGGATAGTAATGGTTGTGGCACGTTCTGCGATTTGGATATTTCAGTAACAGAGGAGATGGCAAAAGCAGGGAGGTGTGATATTGTTAAACAATGACAAAATTATGTTTTCAGGAGGGACGATTGAAGACTCGTTTGCGGAGATATATGGTGGGTAGAGACTACCTTGGTAATTATAGCCCAGTGAGATCTACTTAGATTGCGAGTAAAGTGATAGAAAACGTAAAAGAGATAGATTTTCAATCGAGAGAGGAATAAGTTGATAAGTGATAGTAAACACGGTTTTGTGAAGGATAGGTCGTGCCTGACAAATCATTTTGAGGTCTTTCAGAAGGTGACCAAGCAGGTGGATGAGAGTAACGCAGTTGTTGTGGGATATCTGGATTTCAGTCAGACGTTTGATAAGCTTCCCCGCGGTAGTCTATTGCACAAAAAATGGTGTTTGTTATTGAGAGTTTTGCAGCGGTTTGGCTAGATGAAAAAAGACAGAGAGTGGTGATTGATAGGAAATGTTGATCCGGGAGTTCAGGTGTCAGTGATGTCCCGCAAGGATCTGTGGCCACGCCTGTTTGTCATTTTTTTTAAATGACCTGAATGAGACCTTGGAAGGATGGGTTCGTAAATGTGCGGGTCACTCTAAGATCGGTAACGGTATGGACAGTGCCGAACGATGTTGTTGGTTACAGAGGGACACAGAGAAGCTGCAGAGCTGGGGTGAGATTAATAAATGGAGTTTAATGCGGAGAAGTGTGAGGTGATTCATTTTGGATGGTGCGACAGGATTAAAGTGTACTGGGCTAACGCTACGTTTCTTGGTGTGTAGATGAACAAAATGAACTTGGTGTCCATGTACGTAGATACCTGCAAGTTTCCACCCAGGGGTTCATTGGGCTGTTAAGAAGGATTCGATGTGTTTCCTGTTATTACGAGAGGAATTTGGTTTTCGGAGCCATGATGTCATGCTGCAGCTGTACAAATACCTGATGTGGCAGCACTTGGAGTATGGCACACAATTCTCGTCACCGCATTTTAAGGAAGACGTGGAAAATTTGGCAAATGATTCAGCGGAGAGATACTAGGATGTTGCCTGGTATGGAGGGAACGTCTTCCGAGGAAAGGCTGAGGCGCTTGAGGCTGTTTTCATTGGAGCAAAGAAGGTTCAGAGGTGAATGAAATGAGACATGTATGTTAATCAGAGGGTTAGATAAGGCGGAGAGTGAGAGAGATTTTTTCCACTCCGATAATAATAGTGAGCACGAGGAGACATAGCTATAAATTGTGGGGTGATAGATATGGCAAACGTCAGAGATTTTTTTCCCGCAGAGACTAGTGGGAGCATGGAACGAACTACCTAAAACAGTAGTAGATTCGCCACATTTGACGACATTTAAATAGTCATTGGATCGACATATGGATGAAAGTGAAATAGTCTAGATTAGATGGGCTTCAGACTGGTTTCTCAGGTCAGTGCAACATCGAGGACTGAAGGGCCTGTACTGGACAATAATGTTCTATTTTCTCTATCGTCCTTACTCTTGTATTGAAACTCTAATAATGAAGGCACATCTCTCAGATATCTTAACGAACTTATCTCCCTGTCCGCCTGCCGTCACGAATCGATGGACCATAACTACTCTAATTCCTGGTACTTCTTGGGGTACAGTGTGTGTTCCAAAGATTCAATGTGTGTTCTCTTTCAACGCGGTCATGAAAATGTCAGCAAAGCCTGTATTCAAAGGGGGTATGGGCTGAAAGGCCAGTCGGCCTACGTCTACTACTATTCCTTATGGTGTTATGTTCTTGTTTTCTTCTGTTCTTCATCGCAAAATGCATCATCTTTGACTTGACAGGAATAAAACTAAATTAACACCCTTCAGCCCGTCTCACACACGAGTATACACGGTCTTGTGTTATGTTTTTCATTTGTCATTTAACATAGCTACAATGTCCATGTCATCCGTGAATTTGCTGATCATTCCTCTCATTTTTTTTCTGTATTATTAATGTAGGGTTCAGCACTGACTTGTGTGATAAACGATTGGACGTCGCCTTACAGTTCCAAAGAACACTTTAACATGACGCTTTACTTTCTGGCATTCAGGTTATTTTGAAACGAATTTGCAACTTGCCCTCGATCGCATGGGTTCCTGGCTTCAGAATCATTCGGTCACGTGAGATCTGGTCGAGCGTTTTCTCAAAATCTAATAAGACTACACTCACTGTGTATCCTTATCTCGTCACGAACTGGATAACCGTAACTCGTATTTGTCAAGCATGAACTCCCCCATCCAATGCCATGCTGACTGTCAACGAAAATCTGTTGACTTTCCAAATGAAAATTATTTCTATCCATCAGAAATTTTCTGGCAGTTTCCTGATTACTGATTTGAGAATGATTAGCCCATATTTTCTTAATTTATTCCTTCCTCACTACAACACTACCTAAGGTCCTATGTTAATTGTACAAACCTTTCACTTGTGTGTTTACCAAAACCTCGAATTTGTCGCGTTTGAACTCCATCTGCCCTTTTTCAACGTAGGACCCATTTAATCAAAATAGTTAAACATACATTTATTTGGGCAATAAACGTATTCTATTTGATAAGCTTTTGAAACTGCAACTTTGTCACGACGTATACTCCAATTCTATGCCCAGTCGAGAGAATGAAGGACAAAGACAGCCTGATATATCCTACCCTGTCCTATTTCACTATTGCTTTCTCGCTCATGCCCTCTTATTCCAAAAAGATTACTCTTGATGTGCTGCACCCCTGGGGAGAGATGTGTTGCAAGTGGAGGGTGTTGGGTTCACTGTGTGACTTGCGCATTTAACAGAAACGATGTTTGAGTGACAAAAAGAGGTCTCTGCTCTTCACAATCTTGTACATTTCAAAAGGTTCGCCTCTTACCTTTCTGAAATCCGAAAATATGTCCCCAATCCATTTCGAATCTCAGCATAGAAGAACCCGGGCACGAAATAGTAAAACTTAATTATCATGTTCATTCGTGAGTGCTAACAACTGTTTCAGGTCTAACATTTATTGCTACCAGTAATAGTAGTAAAGCTGTCCACAGGATGTCCATGTGCTTATCCAAGCAAGTGATCAAGTCCTGAACTTAATATCAAGCTCATAATTTCCTCAACATTACCCGCCAATATTTTTGCCATGCCCTCTCTTTGCTCTTCTTCCCTCAATTTCGAAATGCTTTTTCGATCCATTCTTGTCATTATCCATATCTGGTTGAAATATTGCTCTACCATACAACGCCATCTTGATCAAACAGGTCAATGCATTCATTAAGAACAGGCAAGGCGGTAAAAGAGGGGGAGGCATGGCCTTGTTAGTCAAGGATACTATAACGGTGGCTGAGAGAAATTTTGATGAGGACTTGTACACAGAGGTAGTGTGGGCTGAAGTTAGAAACAGGAGAGGAGAGGTCACACGCTTGAAGATTTTTATAGGCCTCTGCAGAGTTCCAGGGAGGTGGAAGAGAGAATTAGCAAAACTATTCTGGGTATGATTGAAAGGAACAGGGTTGTCATTATGGGAGACTTTAACTTTCCCAACCTTGACTGGTAATACTGTAACTCTCGTACGTCGGATGGATCAGTTTTTGTCCAACGTGGACAGGAGGGGTTCCAGAAACATTATGTCAAAGGACCGACAAGAGGGGAGACCTCATTGGACTTGGTGCTTGGTAATGAACCAGGCCAGGTGTTTGATTTAGTTGCAGGTGTGCACTTTGGAGAGAGTGACCATAATTCAGAAAACTTTAGCTTAGCAATGGAAAGGGATAGGTCCATGCCACAGGTCAAGAGCTATCGATGGGGTAAGGGCAAATTATAATGCAATTAGACTGGAATCAGGATGCATGGAATGGGTTATTAAAATGCAGGGGATGCAGACAATGGAAATGTGGAGCTGGTCTAAGGAACAGATATTGCTTGTCCTTGATAGGTGTGTCCCTGTCAGGCAGGGCGGAAGTGATAAGGTAAGGGAACCGTGGCTGACAACAGAAATTGCATCTCTTGTTACGAAGAAAAAGGACGCTTATATGTTCATGAGGCAAGATGGTTCAGGTGAGGCGATGGAGAGTTACAGATCAGCTAGGAAGGATTTAAAGAGAGCGTTAAGAAGAGCAAAGAGAGGACACGAGCAGTCTTTAGCAAATAGAATAAAGGAAAACCCTAAAGCTTCCTATCGGCATGTGAGGAATAAAAGGATGATTAGGGTAGGAATAAGGCCAATCAAAGACAGAAGTGGAAGGTTGAGTGTGGACCCTTTGGAGATCGGAGAGGTGATAAACGAACATTTCTCATCGGTTTTCACTCAGGAAAAGGAGAATATTGTAGAGGAGAACAATGAGATACGAGATATTAGATTAGAAAGATCGAGGTAAGTTACGAAAAGGTGTTATCAATTCTAGAAGGAGTGAAAGTAGACAAATCCCCTGGGCCGGATGGGATTTATCTGAAGATTCTCTGGGAAACTAGGGTGGAAATAGAAGAGCCTTTAGCTTTGATATATTAGTCGTCATTGTCTACAGGTTTGGTACAAAGATCGAGGTAAGTTACGAAAAGGTGTTATCAAATCTAGAAGGAGTGAAAGTAGACAAGTCCCCTGGGATTTATCTGAAGATTCTCTGGGAAACTAGGGTGGAAATAGAAGAGCCTTTAGCTTTGATATATTAGTCGTCATTGTCTACAGGTTTGGTACCAGAGGACTGTAGGATTGCAAATGTTGTGCCCTTTTTCAAGAAGGGCAGTAGAGATGACCCAGGCAATTTTAGACCAGTGAACCTTACTTCTGTGTTAGGAAAGATTTTGGAAAGGATTATAAGAGATAAGATTTATAACCATCTAGCTAGCAACAATTCGATTTCAGATAGTCAACATGGTTTCGTTAAGGGCAGGTCATGTCTCACAAACGTCTTTGAGATTTTTGAGAAGGTGACCAAGCATGTAGATGAGGGTAGGGCAGTTGACGTGGTAATCATGGACTTCAATAAAACCTTTGATAAGGTTCCACACGGTAGGTTGTTGGAGAAAATGCAGAGGCATGGAATTGAGGGTGATTTAGCAGTTTGGAGTAAAAGCTGGCTTTCTGAAAGAAGGCAGCGAGTGGTGCTTGATTGAAAATATTCAGCCTGGAGTCCGGTTACTAGTCATGTGCCATGATGATCTGTTTTGGAACCACTGCTGTCTGTCATTTCTATAACTGACTGAGACGCAGGAATAGGTGAATGGATTAGTAAATTTGCAGACGATACTAAAGTCGGTGCAGTAGTGGACAGTGTGGAAGAATGTTACAGGTTGCAGGGGAACTTGGATAAACTGCAGAATTGGGCTGCGAGGTGACAAATGGAGTTCAATGCAGCTAAATGTGACGTGGTACACTTTGGAAAAATAATAGGAATGAAGAGTACTGGAGAAATGGAACGATTTCTTGGTAGTCTGGATGCGCACAGACGGATCTTGGACTCCATGCACATAGATCCCTGAAAGTTGCCACACAGCTGGATAGTGCTGCTTTAGAAGGCATATGGTGTGTTAGAGGGATTGAGTTCCGGAGCCGCAATATCATGCTGTAGCTATACAAATCACTGGTGCGCCTATACTTGGAATATTGTGTACAGTTCTGGTCCACATTTCGGGAAGGATGTGGAAACATTGGAAAAGGTGCAGAGGAGATTTACCATGATGTTGCCTGGTCTGGAGAGAAGGTCTTACGAGGAAAGGCTGAGAGATTTGAACCTGTTCTCATTGGAAAGAAGGTAAGAGGGGATTTGATAGAGACTTACAAGATGATTAGAGTATTAGATAGGGTAGACAGTGAAAGTCTTTTTCCAAGGATGATAACGTCAGCTTGTCCGAGGGGGCATAACTACAAATTGAGCAGTGATAGATTTCGGACAGATGTCAAGGCGGGTTCTTTATTTAGAGAGTGGTAAGGGCGTGGAATATACTATCTACTAATGTAGTCAACTCAGCCACATTAGGCAGATTTAAATAATCCTTAGATAACCATATGGATGATGATGGGATAGTGCAGGGGGACGAGCTGAGAATAGTTCACTGATCGGCGCAACGTCGAGGGGCCGAAGGGCCTGTTCTGCGTGTTATTGTTCTATGATCCAAACGTTGAAAAGGTCAAATGGTTCAATCGAGACAAATTGGAGATATTGCATTTTGGTGCAACACACAACTGAAAGGCTAATGCATTTAAGGTAGGATCTTATTTGGTGTTGTAGAACAGAGGAATCCAGGGTTCAGGAACATAATTCTTTAAATTTTACATCACATAGAGAGAGAGAGTAGTATAAAAAAGTGTTTTGCACTCTTTCCTTCATTGCTGAGTCTTCTGAATTCCAGAGTTGGGAAGTTATGATAAAATGGCACAGAACATTGGTGAGAGCTCTTCTGGAATATTATGTCCAATTCTGTGAAGAATATTATTAACCTGGAGAGAGTTCAGAATTGATTTGGCAGTATGTTATTGTATAATAAATGTTTACATGAAAAATAAATTTGGATAGGCTGGGAGTTCTTCACTGGAGCAAAGGAGCTTGAGACGAGACCTGAAGGAAGAAACTGGTTAATGGAGTTTTCTTGTTGTTTCGGATGGAGATTTCGGAATGAGGGGGCAGATCTTTTTTTGCTGAGGCAGAGATTTTTAAACACAAAAACAAAATTACATTTTTATTACACTGAGAGTGGAAGTTTGGAGTGGACTTTCTGAGAAAGTGGTGGGTGTTGGAAAAGATACAACGTTCAAAACGCATTTAAATACGTCAATATATAGGAAAGGTTGTTGGAATATTTCCGAGGAGAAGACAGCTAGATGTGTTTATGTTCGTCATTGACTGGTTCGACCAAAGAGTCGGTTTTCATGCTGCATGACTCTACGACTATATGCTATATCTATAGTTCGGTGAAAATACAGATATTACTGCATTTATTGTTCGTCTCTTAATATCCAGGCTTCCAGGAAATCGTCAAAGGACACGATGCACTTTCCGAGCAGGTTGAAGAAGAACACTGGGAGACAGCAAAACAGGCTGAGGCGTAAAATGAATGTGATGTCTTCGTTTTTATAAGGGAGAAACTGCCCTGGCCAGGGTGACAAAACAATATTCACAGAATTTGTACCAGTCACGAAATTTCCAACATATAGGAACCAACTGTTGATGAAAAAGAAAATGACACATGCATATAATATCACTTGACTTATTGTTAGGAATGAGTTACATTTTTTTATATTGATTCTAATTGAGATAGTGTAGTATGACTCTGTAATTTACATTTGTAATCGTTACCACCATTTGCAAAAGAAATCCATGGTCGTTTGAATAGTAGATATTTTTGCAATTGTCGACTTGGTTTACGACATGCTGCAAAACAAGGGAATTATGTTGGATAACCACTCGTTCTGTTAAATTATACATCGACTGTTTTAATGGTATGACCAAATTAAGTTCTTGCATAACTATCAAGATCATTTAGCAACGTTTCTGGCTATAGTTGATTGAAACTTTTGTTCATTTGTGCATTAAATTACGATTGTATGTATAGTAAACGTGTTCTACTTGGCAAAGTTTTGACGCTGTAGCATTGTCTCTTCGTGTCCTCCAAGTCGGTACCCAGTCGAGAGAAGGAAGGACAAAGACTGCCAGAGGCCCGATAGCCGGTGCCATTTAAATGTTGCTTTCTCCCTCATCGCCTCTTATTCCAAAAATATTACTCTTGCTGTGCTCCACGCACGGAGATGTGTTTCAAGTGAAGGGTACTGGGTTCCCTGGGTGGCTTGTGAATTGAGTAGGAACGATCTTCGTGTGACATGCAGGGGTCTCTGCCCTTCACAATCTTGTACATTTCAATAAATTCACCTCTTTTCTGAAATCCAAAAACATGTCTCCAATCCATTTCAAATCTCAGCATAGGAGAATCCGGGTGCCACACAGTACTCGTGGGTTTTAATCATTGTTGGTAGGTCTAGCATTTATTGACCAGAAGTAGTTGTCCCGATGTTGATCGGGATTAGCTGCCCTTTTGAACTGTTGCAGTCTGTGTAGCACAAGTACACCATTGAATATTTGCAGGACGGACTTCCAGGATTTTCATCCAGGCACAGGCACTGAACAGAGACATATCCCAAGCCAGAGTGTTGAGTGAAATAGCATAATAAGAGTGAAATTGTGCAAAAGGTGGATATGAGAGTTTTGGCAAACGCCATTTAGGAGAATCGAAAGATATTCCATAAATACGTGAAGGACATAAAGGGTAACGGGGGTGGGGTGGGGAGAATACGGCCCCTCAAATAAAGCAGGGCAGCCCATGTGTGGAACTTCAAGAGATGGGAAAGATACTAAATGAGTATTTTGCACCATTGCTTACTGGGGAGAAGGACATGGAAGATATGGAATGTGCACAAATAAATGTGACATCTTGAAAAGAGTCCATACTACAGATGAGGACGAGCTGAATGTCTTAACGCGCAAAGGTGAACAAATACACGACACGTGATCAAATGTATTGGAGAAATCTGCGGTATGCTAAGGAAATGATTGCTGGAGCCCTTGCTGAGATATTTGTATCATCGATTTTACCCGATGATGTGCCAGCAGATGAAAGGATTGCTGACGCGGGGCTACTACTTAGGAAAGTTGGTACAGAAAGCCCAGTGAACTATCGACCGGTGACATTGACATCAGTGGTTGACAAGTTGATGGAGAAAATCCTGAAGAACAAGATTTACGTGTATTTGTGAAGCTATGAACTGATTAGGGGTAATCAACACGGGCTGGTGATTGGGAAATCATGTCTTACTAACGTAATTGAGATCTTTTTTGCAGAATTTTCAAAGAGGGCTGGTTATGGCAGAGCGATGGATGTGATTTATATAGACTTCAATAATTTTCGACAAAGTTTCTTCCATTACACTGTTTAGCAAAGTTAGATCTCATGGAAAACAGGTAGGACGAGCCATTTGAATACAGAACTGGCTCGACAGTAGAAGACACTGTTTAGTGGTGGAGGGTTGCTTTACAGATTGGAGGTCTGTGACCAGTCGGGTGACGCAAGGGTTATTGCTGGGTCCACTGATCTTCATTATTTATATTAATTATTTGGATATGAACAAATGAGGCATAGTTAGTAAGTTTGCAATTGACACCAACATTGGAGTTGTAATGGACAGCAAATAACGATGCGTTAAAGTACAACGGAATCTTGATCAGATGGGTCAATGGGCTGACAGGTGACAGATGCAGTTAAATGTTGATAAATGTGAATTGTTGCATTTTTAGAAAGTCAAATCAGAGCAGGACATACACATATAATGGCAAGGCCCTGGGGAGTGTTGCTGAACGAAGAGCCCTAAAATGCAGATTCATAGTTCCTTCAAAGTGGGGTAGCAAGTAGATACAATAGTGAAGATGGCGTTTGAAACGCTTTAATTTATGGAGCAGAATATTGATTATAGTAATTGGGAGGCAATGTCGCTGCTTTGTAGGACATTGGCCAGTCCACTTTTAGAACATTGCATGCAATTCCAGTTTCCCTCTTATCAGGAGGATTTCGTGAAACTTGAAAGTGTTCAGAAAAACATTGTGTGGATGTTCCTAGGGTTGGAGGTTTTGAGATACAGCGAGGGGCTGAATCGGCTGGATTGTTTTCCCTCGAGTGCCGGATGCTGAGTGGTGACCTTACAGAGTTTTATGAGATTATGAGGGCAAGGATTGGCGAAGTAGACAAGGTGGTTTCCCTCTGGTGGGAGAGTCCTGAACAAGAGAGTGAGAGCAGAAAAAATTATAAAGAAAATAAGAGTCAACTTTTTCACCCATAGGGCATTGCACGTATGGAATGTGCTGCCAAAAGAAGTGGTGGATGCTGCTAAAATTACAAAATGTATAAGGCATCTGAATGTGTATATTAATAGGAAAGGTTTAAATGGATATGTGACAAGAAAAAGAGATTATGTGATGTTAGGATATCGAGTCGGCATGAACGAGTTGAACAGACAAATCTGTTTCCATGGTGTACATTTCTGTGACTCTGTCTCGAGTTGATTTCTTTCGAACAAAGTGTGGTGTAAATAATTTAGTGGTACGGGCAGAGTGGATAGCAAACACTTTGCCCCTCTTATTCATATGGGTCTAGCTCTTATAAGGTAAGTCTAAGATGGCGTGGGAGTTAGACAGTTTCCCACTTATCACGTGCTCATGTGAATGCCTGAAAACAACGCTAATTCAACACAAGGAATTGAATTCATTAAAAAGATAGCATAATTGTTTAACCAAAAAGCAGGAAATTCGTAGGTTGCCTTTAAGAAAACTCTTCACAAAGGAAATGGCAGAATTCTTCAGTCACTGTTGGGGAGAACCGTTGAGGCAGAAAACCTCACAATTTTATTATTTAGTTAGATGAGCACTTTAATTGGGATAATATCCAAGGTTATGTGTTCAGTGCTGGAAAATGGGTTTGGTGTAGATTTATTTTAAGGTTCGGAGTAAATGTCATGAGATGTAGAAGTATTTCTGTACTCTTGGTTGCTAGCCACCTTTGAGTTGTACAGTTAGGTTTTTGTCATTTCTGTCATTGTTTTGTGAAGATATTATCTAGTGAAAGTTCCAACTGTTATAGTGGTCAGTATCAGCTTCAGGTGTAGTATTAAGCTGGTCGTTTTGAGATAAAATATTTCAAGTGTGTTTTTTCGCGGAATTAGCAAGTAAAACGATGGTGCAACATTGTGTAGTCGAACAGTCCACAATGCTCTGTACAAAATTCAACATTGAATGACTGAAATGACGGTAATCACTGAAAGAATACCGAAACATATGTAGACATTGAAAGCTCGATTGTCTAAAAGATAATGCAAGGTTTTCAGTTTGAACACAATTTGTAATTATCATTTGAGCCACAAAAGATAATGTTCCTGCAGTCCTTTGGGCATGCCTATCATTCTCATGATGTCATGTCTTAAAAATAAGCTGTTGTTGAAATCTGTTTTTCAAAATGGCATAAAGATTTGTAAGTATAATCACACTTCCCCTGTGGATAAATCACACAATATAAACTCATGTCTCTGGAACGGCCTCGTCTCCAATTCGGAGGGAATTCTCCAATTCTGAGAGATCACCCGAAGCAGTAAGAGTGACGTTGATTCTCAAGCAAATAAGAAAATGTATTTTCCCAAGGCAATAATCTTAAAAATATCCTACACTCTGCTTGCTGTTATTGGTGTTCCTGGTAAGATCTTCAACAAGTGACAGCATAAAAAATACCCTGCTTTAATTCATACTTATTTCCAATCTACGACTACTAACCATTTTATTTCCATTAAGTCGACAAATCTTGCTTCCAGGCTGCGGTGCCGTCACGTTCTGAGCTTATAGTGAATAGATTGTGATTTTGGGGGATGCCAAAGTTATATGCAAGATTGCCTGTACTACTTAACCTTGCACAATGAGTTTATACTGAGGCTATACTAGTGGAGATCGGCTAAAGACTCGTTTTGGCTTGTCGAGAAAGTGTCTGTCAAGGCCATTCTGTCGGTGGTAATTCAAATCCGGCAGTCAGTTACATATGTTTTAAAATTTCACACATTTAATGATATTCGTTCATATAAACTAAGTAGTTTGCAGGTTTTGCTCAGGCAGCGAACTCCAAATATTAGTCGAAATGGGCAATTTGGTTTGAGTAGGTCGTTATGAAATGATCAGTCTGGGGTTAGCACGGATGGTTTCGAACATCTGTGCTTTTTTTAAAATTCTTTGTCTATGTATATGCATGATATATGTGAGCCCAGATGCCAGGAAGAGCTATTGAGCCAAGGGTTCCTCCTACGATGTACATGGTTGAAATGATTACATTGTTAATAACATATATGAGTTGTGACAGTTGTGAAGAAAACAACATGCATGATATTCTGCTGTGGAGTATAACATGATCAGTACTGAGATCCAGAGCAGCTCTACCACATATATTCAAACAACCTTGTTGAAAAGAATGTTGCCTATCTTGACATTTATTGTTGTTACCCTTTGACGTTCTCCAAAAGATAATGATCTGTCTGAAGTTCTTCTCATGTGTTCATTTGAATTTATTATTCAGTCTTTCCTATCAGTTTCAACATGCATCTTTTCTACGACTACTTTTTCCTCCTCTAACTGTTATCATTGTATCTGTTGTTACTTTGATCAAACTGGCATTTTGCAACTGACAAGGGCGCCACGGTGGCTCAGTTGTTAGCGGTACTCGGAATCGGTTCGATTCCAACCTTGGGCAACTCTACGTGGAGCTTGCACATCTCCCCTATGTCTACGTGGGTTTATTCCCTCAAGCCAACGATGTGCAGATAGGTGAAACGGTGATGCAAAATTGCCAATATGCTTCAGGGATCTGCAGTTGTGGCGCATTAGTTAGGGGTAAATATAGGATAATAAGGTAGGGGAATGGGTTTGGAAGATTGGTGTGAACTTGTTAGACCGAATAACCTGTTTCAACATTGTAGGGAGAGTATTCTAAAACTCTGGATCTATTCCTGCACTGATTCATTGTGAGATCTGCAGTAGTCTGTCAACTATCTGACCCTAGGGGTTCGGACGTTAGAGAGATGGGGACAGAACTGAACGGTTCGCTAAAGAAAGGCAAGTTGGTTAAGATTGACAAATGCATAATTTCAGAAATTTCATAATACATGCTGCGCTAAGGTGTTGAGTCAAGAACGTTTGGCTGTATTGAATGAAAGTCGTCTATCCTGTTGTGAATTTCATTTGAAATGGTGTGCAACATTGACGAAGAGTTAAGTTGTGTGCTATACCTGGGTCACCATGAGAATGATAATTCGTTCATCACACCACACCTAAAGGACATCAATGATCTATCCATGCTGATGTACTATATGGTCTTTGCCTCGTAGACTGGGAAAGTGGAAATATGTGGGAATGGTTACTCGTATGCATTCAATTTCCGGAAAGTCGTTCGTGCCTAATCCCTGTGCTGATCGCGGTTTACCCGACAGGTGAACATTTTCAGCTCCTTCTGGCTGGATAAACATAGAAAATTATAGCGCAGTACAGGCCCTTCTGCTTTCAATATTGCGCCGACCTGTGAAACCAATCTGAAGCCAATCTAAACTACACTATTGCATCCTCGTCCATATGCCGAACGAATGACTATTTAAATGTTCTTAACGTTGGCGAGACTACAATTGTTACAGGCAGTGCGTTTCACGTCCTCACTACTCTCTGATGAGTAAACTACTTCTGATTCGGAGATGCCGGTGTTGGACTGGGGTGTACAAAGTTAAAAATCACACAACACCAGGTTATACTCCAACAGGTTTAATTGGAAGCACACTAGCTTTCTGAGCGACGCTGCTTCATCACCTGATGAAGAAGCGTCGCTCCGAAAGCTAGTGTGCTTCCAATTAAACCTTTTGGAGTATAACCTGGTGTTGTGTGATTTCTAACTTTCTGAACTACTTCTGACATCTACCCTATATCTATCACCACTTAATTTAAAGCTTTGTCCCAACGTGCTAGACATCGCCATCCGAGGAAAAGGGTTCTCACTGTCCAATCTATCTAACCCTCTGATTATCTTACATGTCTCAATTATTTCACCTGTCAACTTTATTCTCTCTAACGAAACAGCTTCAAGTCCCTCGAACTTTCCTCGTAAGACATTCACTCCATACCAGGAAATATCCTAGTAAATCTCACCTGGGCCTTTTGCAAAGCTTCCACGTCCTTCCTCTAATTCCTTAACCAAAACTGTATGCAATACTCTAAATATGGCCGCACCGGAGTTTTGCACATGTGCAGCGTGACCTCATGGTTTCGAAACTCAATCTCTCTACCAATCAACTCTAACACACCATATGTCTACTGAACAACCCTATCAACCTGGATGGCAACATTCAAGGATCTGTGTACCTGGACCCCGAGATCTCTCATCAACACTAAAATAATCTTACCATTAGCCCAGTAGTCTGCATTCCTGTTACTTCTTCCAAAGTGAATCACCTTCCAAAATGGAATTGTCCAATTTTGCTTAGATTGGTCAAGGTCATTGAGGTTCGATTACATTTAGGAACTACTCTACAACACTGCTGCTGGTTAAAGGAAGGTTGATTAGTTTTTGCTGAGGGATTCAAAGTATGTTGTGGTGAGAATTAGGTAATGTTGCAGGCAGTTGTGTTGTTGACAACTAACATTTGGAAGTATATAAATATTTGCAATTAAGGTAACAGTGAGCCGAACATTATCATCGTGCATTAAAAATATCAGGGCAATTGCATCAAAACGTTGGTTTAGGAATATCTGACATATTTTTACTTCACATTAGCGGAGAAACACATTTGATGAAACTATTTGATGCAGCAACGTTTGTTTCACCCATTCTGAAATGTTTCAGTTGAAGTAAAATGCTCTCAATAGAGTATTGGGCGCCAATATATCAAACGAATTTCATTTGGCGGCTATAATACATTCAAATTTAGCAAGTATGCGATATACCTATATTACCAGAAAATAACACAATGCAAACATTTTCTAATATATTCTTGTGGAGGCATTTGTTCTTCTTTTGAAGTTCAGAATTTACTTCTCCAGAGGACTCTACTCACCAATGTGAGGAGATCTTTAATCCTTAACTATGCAGGATTGACGCACTTAAACATCAATTTACTTGGCACTGGATGGTGTAATAGTACTTTCTGATTGGTGATATCAACGTATGTGATAACATTTTCAAGGTAAAACTACTTTCAAATATGCACATAAAAATGAAGTTTTGATAGCAACTTATAGACATTTTCACTGATTTACTGAAACGTTATGTACTGTGGATCCAGATCTCTGCGAACCAGTTTGAGAGAGGGTATTACTAAGAATGGAATCGGACCGATGGCAATCATGAATACAAGGGTGGAATTTCTGAATGCAATGGACTCAGGTTGCTAGGAGGAATTGTCATTGTAGACTTGGGTTATTTGCCGTAATTGGACATTTTGGTGCAATATTCATTCTTTTCTGCGGGTTTCCGGAAAGCTGAATTACAGATCAGACAGGAGAATACTCGTCACGTCAATTGCAAGTATTATTGAGAATTTCCTTCATTGAAAAACTAACATTTGATTTGGGTACCAGAATGATGGGAGCAACGGAGTGCTTTGAATTTTTTCCTCGTGTGGTTTTTGAAAAAATGTAGAATGACTAAGTCCAGTAAACAAGTGGATTTGGGAAAATCACTCAAAATAAAATTATATGAAAGGTCAGTCTCTAACGAGTGGAACGTGTTATTCTAACATAGCTGAGTAACTAATTTATTTCAGTCAAATGGTCCATAAATGCAGAATGTTTATTGAAAACCACTGTTTTGACAGTGAATAATATTGCAGTAAGTTGGTTATGTTGGTTTAAATTCAATCACCGCAGTCATTAGACATCTCAGCAGAAATTCTTCAGTGACATGTCCAAGGCCCGAGATTCTTCATTTACTTCATCAATGACGTTCTCTCCATTATCTTTTCCTTGTTGGAGGAGTTTGCAAGTGACATTCCAATGTTGAGCACTATTTTGACTCGTTCGATAATAAAGGGGTCTGCGCGCCTAAACAGTAACACAACGTCTAGCTTGGGCTGAAAGTAACCAAGTAACATTTTCATCCCACAAGCTCTAAACAATGACAATCTATCATCAGGGTTCCTGATGAAGGGCTTTTGCCCTTAACAATCGATTCGCCCACCTATAAGATGAAGGTTTTTTTTTTACCCGAAACGACGATTTTCCTGCTCCTCGAATGTTGCCTGACCTGCTGTGCGTTTCCAATTACATACTATCAACTCAAATCTCCAGCACCTGCAACCTCACTTTCGCCAAATGACAATCTATCAATCTGCAGTTGGCTTACTGTCAAATTACCAACACGAAATAGCAAATTGAACCAACGTTGACAAGTAAATGGTATGATCTAAACAAACATGTTTTGTGTGAAAAGGAGGATGTCAGATAATCTACTAACATTAACAAGAAACTCATGCCTCCTTACACAATCAATGTCCGCCAACCGCATTTCTGGAAGACTGCAGCTCCAGCAACACACAAGAAGATTCACGGTGTGCAGGACCAACAGTCAAATGTGACAATCAACACATTCAGTGCTTACTCTATTCGCCAACAACTCACATGACCAGCAATGAAAATCAACTGCAAGATAAAAAGTAGTAATTATTTTTATATCTTTCAATAATATCTCGCAAAAACATGACCACTAATTGGAAGACTAAGGAGAGCAGATGCAGAGAAAGCGAATCACATAGAAGTTCGCTTTCAAGCTATTTTTCGATGCACTTGTAAACATATCATTATTCCATCACTTCTGTGGGATAAAAGTTCTGTAATTCTTCTCCAAAAAAGCAATACTGTCTTTCGTGCACGACATGTAATGCAGATGGGCAAAACTGCAGATCCTAAGCACCATAAAATGTGCTTAAATCTGGACAACGAGCTTTGGAAGACACACCAAAGTTCATACTCAAAGAATACATTTTAAACAGTCCATTACTACCACATCTGCATGGCGAATACTTTTGAATCGGATCGGTGTTAAGTGTCCAAGGACGTCTTCCATACGTCCGAGGGCAAAAAGAGTTTCCAAGGTGAAAGTTGGCTGTTGGTGCTGATGTATTGTTGAATTCAGGGTGTCGGCTGTCCAGGAGGATGGTTTGTGCCCTGGAATGTTTTGCCAAGTTCAATGAATTTCTTAACACTTGCTGGCTTCAAAATCAGGAGACGGATAGTTTGCTAAGCTTCTGTATGCTGATACGTGTCTAAATATTCGTGTTCATTACTCCAGGAATTCAATTCAAGTGAAGGTTATTTTATCGACAAAATGGGTCAATTTTGGTACTCACTTTGTTACAATTGAACTTATTGTGGGGACATACAATCTCAAGTAATGATCGAAAAAAGGGAACAGCCACCTGTTCTGGGAAGTTGGCAGAGTATGCAGATCCACATTTACTTTCATTCATTAAAGTGATGTGAGCATCACAGGTTAGGCACCGAATGACCATCTCTAATTGCCTGGAGAGCAATTTATTCACACATAACATTGTGGATGTGTCGTTCCATGGAGGCCAGACCACGTGAGTATAACAAGTTACTTTCTCGAAAGGACATGAGTGAACGATGCAGACTTTTCCTGAATACTCCATCGTTTCATGCTCATCATTACTCCTCATGTCCATGCTTCCAATGAATTTATCTTCCATCTTCTGTCATGAGAGATAAGGAACCAGATCCACAGGTCATTGCCCAGATCACTGAAGCAAATATTTAGTGATAAGACTCATTGGCAATCTAATTCCTTTATCTTCAGCATTGATCAGAATCCAGAGAAGCAGTAACTAACAAGGAATTACTCACTTTTGATGATCTCCACTCAAAGTGCTCGTTAAACTATTTAGACTTATAGCTCCATGGTGTACTCCAAACACAAAACTGAGAGGAAATGTTCATTTTCAAGGACAGCGACTAGGAGTGGGGCTTGTATTTATGATGCAAGAAAAATAGCAGAAAGTATTACATAATAGCAGAGAATGCATGTGATTTTAAAACTGGAGTGTCGAAATGACCGATTACGCATGAATTTGGATTATATGTAACTATGAGTGGGGGGTTGTGGGAATCTTGGACATTTGGCAGAGAACATACAAAATATTAATGGCCTTCTGATTCAGCAGTCACTAATATGTGATATGGTGGCGAGATTCACTACTAAATACTTCCATCGTTGAAGTTGTCGAGATGCCTAAACTTGTACAAAGAAAGGGATTCAATGCCCTATCATTTATTTATTCTTATTACAGTAAGGATCCAATGTTGAGAACGATGGATTGATTCAATACGGTGGTCATTTCGTGTGGTCAATTCTAGAGGCAATTGTTTTTGATGACCCTCCAAAACCAAATTCCAGAATTTTGCATTCAATGAAAAAGTTATATCTATAATGTGGAGGAAGGCCATCTGGCATAACACGAACACGCCGAGCCAACTATCGTTATCCCACCAAGTCCTTTCCCCCTACATTTCCCCACACAAATGCAACTAACCTACATATCTATGATCATTTGGGGGAAATTAGCTTGGCAAATTCACCGACCTGCACATCTTTGAACTGTGGGAGAATATCAACGCAGACATGGGGACAAAGTGCACATCCACACTGACAGTAGCCTATGACTGGAATTGAACGTGTATCCCTAGCGCTGTCATGCAGCAGTGTTAACCACAGAGCCACAGTGCTACAGAACATGCGTTTCCCAGTCTTTGTTTTACTAATCTCTGGTGTCTTTGTGTGAATGTTGAAGTCTTCTGGTAAATTTCAGTCTGTAACTGTGACTTATAAATTTGATGTTGTCAAATGTTGCTGACGCCAATAATACATTGAGTATATAAAGGTGATTCATAGAGCAGTCTGCTGAACATGTTCTTCCCTGTGCCTTTTAAACGTACAAACTGAATCGTTTAGAGATATTTGCTCTTCTCATGGACATGCATTAGACATGATTTAACATGAAATAACAACATATGTACCCTAAATTCCAACATGCGATGTCTGGTCTCATGCACGGTGAATATTTGGTTAATAACATCCGTTCCCTTCTTTTCGTTTTCTTGTCTTACAGTTAATCTAGCGGCGATTGAATTCTTGTGTGGAGGCAAGTGTGGTCTATCTCCATGCACCACTCGCTATTTGGTGGCTATGGCGGCGTCTGATCTGTTGTTCATTATTTCCGAAGTTTTATTTCGTCGTTTTACTTATTATTATTATCCCCGGTGTTTCCTGGACATCACTCCTGTTTGCAGTCTTAACTATGCCTTGACCTGCTTGGCAATTGATTGTTCTGTCTGGTTCACTGCTGCTTTTTCGTTTGATCGATTTGTTGCTATTTGTCTTCTCCCGATGAAACTGAAGTATTGTACTGCAAAAACGGCGAAGAAACTTCTAGCAACAATCTGCATTTTATTTTCTTTAAAAAACATTCCCAATTACTTTCGATATAAATGTGCAAAAATGATCAATAATGTTCCATTCTATTGCGTTACCACTCGCAGTTTTATTGATGACAGTCGGTGGACAAGTTTTCGATATTTTGAAAACTTTTTAACACCATTTTTTCCTTTCACTTTTATTCTCTTCGTCAATGTTCTAACAGTAAGGCACATTTTTCAAGTCAATAGAGTGCGTAAGGGATTGACTGGTCATCGAAAAATGGAGACTGACCCAGAGATAGAGGGCAGGAAGAATTCTATGACTTTACTCTTTGCCATATCTGCCAGCTTCATACTTCTCTGGTTGATGCATATTTTAAAGGTCTTTCAAGCCACTTATCACTTAGACAGACGTGCTTTTCGTCTCTTTGAATTATTTGCAATTCTTCTGCGGAACTTAAGTTGCTGCACAAATGCATTTATTTATGTCGTGACACAGAAAACATTCAGAGAGCATTTAAAGTATACCCTGAAATGTCCATTTATAAAACTAATTCAAAATATTAAGAAATCCAAGTAACTGAGTGACAACATCGGATGTATCAAATAGTGGAGTGAATAGTGCAGTCGAGGAAGTGAAAGACAGAAAAAAGAGTGAAAAAACAGTAACTCACCTTTGGACATGGGCACGTAATGGCTCCATCTGCGAACCAAAATGAAAGAGACATAAGGGGCAAAGTAAGGAACATTACTGTTTCGCATAAGAAGCAATGTGTAGAAAGCAGAACAATAACATATGTGTAAGTGAAAGATAACATTTGCCAGTTCAAAACAAATCTTTAACAGAACCAATCATTTAGATACAAGCGAATTGAACAGATGAGAAGCGAAATCTGAAGGAAATAATAATTGTTTATCGCAGGTCAGAGTGAGAAAAAAACGAACGTCTGCCTTTCATTTTTTCCGTTAAATCTGCTGATGCACACAGTTAGACTAACATGAGAGAAGAAAAGTGCCAAAAGGAAATAATGCAAGAAAACAGACTGCTTGGAACGTGCCATTTGTTAGAAAATATATTTTCAGCAACAATTAATTTGTTTATTTCCATTCCATTCGTCCTGGTTTGATGGCTGATATCACCGCATCTCTTTATATATTTTGTTCCACGAACAGGTAATGAGTTGGGGAACGAAAAACAAAGCCCGATCAAGAGGCTCAGTGCCATATTGTATCCGAAATGTAGGAAGGACTCGGATGTTGAAAGTGTCATCCTTAGTTTCTCCATGAAAAAGTATTGTGGCTGTCCCTAACTCCATCAAGCTAAACAGGAACTGACATTAGACGAACCATTTTTGTATTGTGCATTCTCATTTTGGGCCTGATGTGCATTGAAAAAGATGTTTGCATCATCATTAGTAATTGTTGTTTCCAGCAATACGCCTTTAAATCAATTACAACCTCATGTTATAAATGGTGAAACTGTTATTCATTCGAGTGATACCTCTGCAATTTTGTACATCAGTACCATAAGAGCTGGAAATACCAGATTACGAACGCCAGGCATTTAAGTCATTCAAATTTGTTCCGTGTTCCTGGTTTGCACATCCCAACAAATTCAATTCTGCTATCACCTGTGAAAATAATGATTACACAGGTATATTTTCTTACAATTCATTGATTTTATTTTGTCACTTGTGTGTTCAAAAGACTCCAATACCATCTCAGCTTTCCATTATTTCCATGTACTTGGTTAAATCTTGATTTCAAAACTCTCCATGAAGGTGTTAGATGTGCCAGTGAGTTGCGTGGGTAACCAGCCAATGTGGAGACAAAAGAAGTTATGGATATCATTGTATCAAGTGAAACTAAATTATGGATTTTTACAAAAATAGATAAAACCAATGGGAAGTCCAAAGATTCGGGGCAATTTTGAAAGCAACAAATCTGGTTAAGTATCTGGTCGGGGAAGGAGAGAATATGTCATAGAGTCATAGACGCAGCACAGAGAGAGGCCCTCCTGCCCAAACTGGTATGCCGACCAAAATGTTCATCGACATTATTACCATTTCGTTGCACGTGGCCCACATCCATCTAACAGCTTCGCATCCATGGAATTATCTGAATGTCATTTATATGGTATTAATGTAAACGCCTGAAACACTTCCGCTGACACCTCATTCTACTTGCATATCATCATCTGTGTAAACAAGTTACCACTCAGGTTCACTTGTATTCTTTCCCCTTAAACTGATGACCTCTCGTCCACGATTCCACAACCAATGTCACAGTGAATTCACCCTATCCATGCCTCTCATGATATTATGCATTTCAACGAGATCCCCTCAGTGCCCTGCGTTCTAAAGAAACGAATATCATGCTTGCCTAACGTAGTGTCCTGACATACACATGAGGAAGGACACCACTTCGACTGGGACAACACGTCCATGCTAGGACAAGCCAAACAAAGACGCGCACGAGAATTTCTAGAAACATGGCATCCCAACTGAAACTTGATCAACAAACACAGTGATTTGCATCCTATTACCAACAATGAGCAAAATAAGAGGAAATGACATTATCACAGGAAATAATTTCACCACAGGAAATAACATCCCCAAACCAGGGAAACACAAACACATAATTAGAAAGCCGGCCATACCACCATTGCTTCATCCGCAGGCTTACTGATGATGTTACCTAGTAAACTGTTGAAACGTCTGAAAACGAATCTTTCAGCTCAGCGAGCAAACCTACATCCAGAACATCAACTTGAGCTATAAACCTTCTCAAGACTGGTTATTAAACTCCATTTGCCATTTTTCAGCAGACTTTGGCCCAGCTGATCATGGTCCTGCTGCAATTTCGGAAAACCTTCCTAGCTGTCCACGGCACCTCCGATTTTAGTGTCATCTGCAACATTAATAATCATGCCTTGTACATTTTCATCCAAATTATTGATATAAATTACAAATAGCAATGGGCCCAGCACCGAACCCTGAGAGATTTCACTGGTAACAGGTCTCCCATCCGACCAGCATCGTTCCACTATTACTATCTGCTTCCAAACGAGAAACCATTCATGCATCCAATATGCCTGAGCCCACCACCACAACCCTCGACGGTTTTTTTTTGAGTTCTAACCTTTCAGAACAGCCTACCATTTACAATATCATCAAAATCCACATAGACACCTCAAAGACCCAGCCCTCGTCGAACGTACTGGTCACTTTATAAAAAGAGAACAAAGAATGAAGAAGAACAAAGAAAATTTACAACCCAGGAAGCGGCCATTCAGCCCACCAAGCCTCAACCGATCGAAATGTACTGTCTAAACCTGTCGGTCAATTCCGATGCATCTGTATTCCTCTGCTTCCCACCTACTCATGCATCTGTCCAGACGCATCTTAAATGAATCTACTATGTGTGTCTCTACCACCTAATCTCGCAACGAGTCCCAGACGCCCACCATCCTCTATGATAAGTAATTGCCACGTATATCCCCCTTAAAATTTCCACCTCTCAACTTGAAAGCGTGACCACTCGTTATTGAATCCTTCACCCTCGGAAAAAGCTTGTAGGTATCCACCTTGTGTATACCCTTCATGATTTTGTAAACCTATACCAGGTACCACTCAATCTCTTTTTTTCTAATGAAAATAAACTTAACCTACACAACTTCTCTTTATAACTAGCACTTTCCATACCAGGCAACATCCTTGGAAACTATATGCCTTCTTGACCACTCTAATCCACCTGTGCAGCAACCTTCAGGGTACAATGGACATACACTCCCTCTGCCCATCAACATTTCCCAAGGCTCTTCAATTTATTGTATAATTCACCCGATAATTAGTTTTGCCTAAATGCATCACCTACATTTGTCTGGATTGAAATCCATCTGCCACTTTTCCGCACAACTCTACAGTCTATCTATATCCTCCTGTATTCTTTGACAGTCCCTTATGCTTTCTGCTACTCCACCAATCTTGATGTCATCTGCAAACTTGCTGATCATACGAAGATTGCCCTCTCACATATCACTTATGTATATTACAAACAACAATGGCCCCAAAACTAACCCCTGTGGAACACCATTGGTCCACTTTCTCCATTTCGAGAAACTCCATTCAACTGCTACTCTATGTGTCCTGTTGTTCAAACAGTTCTTAATCCACCTAGGTATAAAACCCTGCAGACAATGTGACCTCACTGTCTGCATTAGTCTACCATAGGATACCTTACAAAATGCCTGACTAAAGTCCATGCAAATGACATCAACAGCCCTTCCTTCATCTATCAATCTGGTCATTTACTCGAAGAACTCTATTAAGTTGGTAAGGCACGATCTCGCCCGCACAAAATCATGTTGCCTATCACTGAGAAGCACATTATTTTCTCGATATAAGTCGATCTTACCACTCAGTACCCTCTCCAGCAACTTTCTCACCACCGACGTCAGGCTCACCTGTCTGCAGTTACATGGAATAACCTTACTACACTTATTGTAAAAGGGGACAACAGAGCAACCTTCCAGTCCTCCGGCACCTCACCTACACTTAAGGACGCCACAACGATATCTGTCAGGGCCCCAGATCTTTCCTCTCTCGCCTCCTTCAGCGACCTTGGATACATCCCATCGGGTCCTGGGAATTTGTCCATCTTGATAACCTCTAGCCTACCCAACACATCTTCCCTACGTATCTCAACGTGATCCAGACTAATCGAACTTCTATCTCTAATCTCAAAATTCACCATGTTCCTCTTCTCGTTAAACACTGATGCAAAGTTGTCATTCAGAATCTCATTCATTCTCTCAGGGTGGACACACAGCTTTCCTTCATTATCCTTTAGTTTATCAATCCTTTCTCTAGTTACTCGCTTGCTTCCTTTTTAAGAATAAAATGCTTTGGGATTTTCCTTAATTCTGCTCGCTAAAGCTATTTCACGACCCCTTTTAGCCCGTTTGGTTCCTCATTTAAGACTTGTCCTGCGTTTGCGATATTCCGCCAGGGCCCTTTCTGTTCTTAGCTGGCTCGACATTATGTACGCTTCCCTTTCCTCTTGGCAAGTCGTACAATTTTTCCTGTCATCCACGGTTAACAAACCTTGCTCTTCCTAACCTTTGTCTTCGACGGGACATGCCTATCCTGCACTATCTTTAACCTATCTTTGAAAGCCTCCCACATCTCAAATGGGACTTCCCTTCAAATAGCTCTGCCGAATCCACATTTCCGAACTGCTGCCTAATTTTGACATAATTGGCCTTGGCCCAGTTTAGTACTCTTCCATAAGGCGAAAGTGAGGACTGCAGATACTGGAAACTAGAGCTTAAATCAGAGTGGTGCTGGAAAAGAACAGCAGGTCAGGCAGCATTCAAGGAGCAGGAAAATCGGCGTTTCGGGCGAAAGCCCTTCATCAGCCCTTTTCCAGCACCCCAATACTCTTCCTTTAGGACCACTCTCATCTTTATCTATGACTATTCTAAATCTTATGGAATTGTGGTCACTGTTCCCAAATAAATCCTCCACTGTAACTTCTACCATCTGGCCTGGCTCGGTCCCCAGTAGCATTTCCACTATGGCCCCTACCCTCTTCGGACTATTGTCATACTGCTCTAGAAAACTCTCCTGGACGCTTCTTACAAATTCTACTCCATCCAGACCTCTAACGCTAAGTGTAGCCCAGTCAATGTTGTGAAAATTAAAATCTCTCATTACTACTACCCTGTGCATCTTCATCTTTCCATAATTTGTTTACCTATTTGTTCTTCTACCTCACGCTCACTGTTCGGAGGCCTGTAACACAGCCCCAACAATGTAGCTGCAGCCTTCTTATTTCTCAGCTCCACCCATAATAACTCACTACCCAAGACCTCCATAGCATCCTTCTTTTGCACAGCCGTGATATCATCCCTGACCAGCATTGCAACTCCACACCCACCCCATCCCCACGCCTTTACTTCCCTTCATGTCCTGTCTGAAGCTTCTTCCTCCAGGAACATGTAGTTGCCAATCCTCATGCCCTTCCTTCCACCAAGTCTCTGTTATTGCAATAACGTCATAATCCGAGACCAATCCAAGCCCTAATTTCATCTGCCTTACATACTGAACTCGTTGCATTAAAGTAGATGCATTTCAGGCCACCAGTTCTTTTGTGCTTATCTGTTCTCTGACTATTCTTCCCTTTATTAATGCTATCTTCCTCATTCTTACAGTCTCCAGTCTCCACTTCGCTGCCTACTTGTTTTCTCGTCTGGTTTCTAGTCCCCTGCCACATTAGTTTAAAGCCTACCCAAATCAGTAGTAAAAACTCCCTCAAGGACATTGGTTCTGGTCTGGTTCAGATTAGACCGTCCATTTTGCAATAGTCCCACCTTCCCCAAAACCGGTCCCAATGCCCAACATATCTGAACCCCTCCCTCGTACACCACCTCTCAAGCCACGTGTTCATCCTGCCTAGAGTTTTACCTAACGCTAACAAACTTGTAAGGCATGATCTCCAACACACAAAGCCCTGATGATTATTCCTATTCAAACACTGTCTTTCCAAATGCATGAATGTTTTATCTTTTAGAAACTTCTCAAGCATCTTATCTGGCAGATAGTAGGCTTATTGGCCTATAGTTCACACTATTTCTTTTCAGCATTTCTTGAGTAAAGGCATAACATTTCCTAACTTCCAGTCTTCTGCCACCTCACCCGTGGCCGACGATGATGCAAAAATATCAGCTAGGTCCCAACAATTTGTTCTCTCGTCTCTTGAAGTGTTCTTGGATATAGCTGGTCCTGACCAGGAGATATATTCACCTTCATGGATTCTAACGCATCCAAAACCTCCTCGACTCTAATATGGATTGTCCCCACGAAATGACCACAAAGTTCCTCAAGTTCGCAAGTCCCTCATGTCTTAATTCACGGATATTGCAGTGGATAAATGATTATTGTGGACCTCCTCCAACTTTTGCACTTCTACACATACTTGGCTAAGTTGGCCCTTGAGGGGGCCTGTGCTCACTCCAGTTACTCCTCTTCCTTTTATATTCAGAAAAAACTCTTTGGATTCACTGTGATCTTCTTCGACAAGTCTATCTCTTGCACCATTTTCGCCCTCGTTGTTTACTTCTTCAGTAAATTCCTGTATCCCCTGTGTACTACCAGGGATTCCTTTATCCCAAGTGACAGTTCAACGCCAGAAGGATGCATTCAGTAGTAAGGGAAAGTAATTGGTAAAGCAACTCAAGGCAAGAAGTTTAACAATCCCATTGTTTCATTGTTGGACATTTCTCGTCATCAAATACTGGAAGTGTGACAGGCAGTTTGATATCTGAATAAAAGTGGAGGAATGGAGAATGCTGGTGGTGAGGTCGAGCTGGGCATTGTCAGTATAAATTTGAAAACTAATATGAAGATTACAGGAGCAGATGAGAGGATTACAACGAGCTGGTATGTGAATGCAATTAAGCTGAGGCATTCAAGTACGCTAAAATTAAAAAGTATATATTCAGTGACTATTATTTCTGCCAAATAAGCCATACACTTGCCCAAAACATTCAGGATTGATTACGTGCACAGATAATTCCAAATGAGGCACATACCTGACACAGACAGCAGGGAACAAAACAGCTCAGACACACCCTGTTTGTTCAACATAGCTTCGAAATAACCGCTGCAAAATAATTCCACTTCATACATCAGGGGACTTGGTGGAAACGTCGCCTCGAGTTTGAACCTGTCCAAGGTAATGACGTTTGGGGTTAGTCATAAAGATCAGAATAGGTAAATACTGTAGTCTTTAGTTAAATGTGTGTGTTATTGTTTGCAGTGTTTATGCATTATATTAATTACGTTTTATAGAGCTGCAAATTTCTCCGCTGTATCTTCATCAATTTTTGTGCTGTTATCTCTGACAGAAGCGCAATTGAGCTTCTGAACAATGTCACCTTCTGGTAACATGTAAGTTAGAAACAGGAGAGAGCAGGGATAGACCTTTGAGGGGCAGCAAGTACAAGGATTTTGGAGAGGAAAGGGAGTGGAGATCGGGTGGGATTTTCGAAGGTCTTTGAGTCCTGAGATTGATTGTTACTTTTTACAGAAAAGGTGAGAAGGGCAAGCTAGAAACGAAAGACAAAGAGAACAAGTACCAATATCTGTAAGTTGACGAGGGAAGAAATAAGACCAAAAAGAAGGAGGAGATCGACTGCAAGATAGACTTAGAATGTATATAGTCAAATGATAATAAAGTAAACGGTCAAGTTCAGTTATGATACGGCTTAACCACAGATAGGAGAACCACCGGAAATAAATAAAATTTTTAGGACTAAATGACAACTAACTTTCACATCTGTTTTGATAGTAGATGTGGAAGGGGGAAAAATAGGAGAAGTGGCTGATAGGCATGTCCCAATCTGTGTCGCACGGAAACGTGATGTGTTTCTTTGACTTGCTGTTAAAGGGGCACATGGGCAACGTTCCAGAAAGAAACAAAAGACAGTGTTGCTGATATTTAAATGCGCAATAAGTGTGATTTATCTGAGATTTACCCAGAATATTAAAACGTACAATGAAAGTCCAGATTATAATCGTACTATGGTAATTATGAGAAAATGAATTCAAACAAATATGTATGTATACTAATTGCCATGAAACTATTGCCATTTGTCAGTCAAAACTTAGCTTTTTCCACAGAAGGAAATGAAACTTTCTCACCTGGTCTGGCCTAAATATGATTCTAGAGTCAGAGCAATGTGGTTGACACTCAACTGCCCTTTCGACCCTGCAACGTCGTTCTTCTTATCATATGGGGACTAGTGCCAAAATCGTGAGAGCTGTCTCACAAAATATTCAAATTGCAGCCTGACGTCGTAATATTCACGAAATCATTCCTTGCAGTGACCCAGACACAGCCATCAGCATTCCTGAATATGTCCTGTCACATCAGCAGTACAAAACCTGCAGAGGTGGTGGGACATTGATATGCAGAGCGCAGGAATTGCCCTGCGAGTCAGATAGTGTCGAAGCAGAGCGAGATGATTTCGAATCTGTTTACGTAGAATTGACGATGCGCAATTGTTAAAAAAATCAATAGTTGTAGTTATATCCAGGCCTGCAAACAGTAGTCAGGAGCTGGGATGAAAGATACACCAAGAGATAGAAAACCTGTGTAAGAAGGGCGAGGTTACAGTGATCATGGGCGATTTCAATTTGAAGGTCAATTGGGAAAACCAGGTTGGTAGTGGTTTGCAAGAAAAGATATTTGTGAAATATCGACGAGATGGTTTTTTGGAGCAGCTTGTGTTGGAGCCCACTTGGGAACAGGAAATACTGGATTTAGTGTTGCTCAAAGAGGCAGACTTAATGAGACAGGTTCAGGTGAATGGGCCATAATGTGGCAGTGATCATGTGATTAAATTTACTCGGCAATGTGAGAGGCAGAACTTGCCACCTTCCCCCACCCTCCTCGTTGACCTACCACGTCCGTCCCCACCCCCATTCAGCTATTGTACTCTATGCTACTTTCTACACATCCCCACCCTCCTCTCATTTATCTCTCCACCCTGCAGGCACTCTGCCTCTATTCTTGATGAGGGCCTTTGCCTGAAACGTCGATTTTCCTGCTCCTGGATGCAGCCTGAACTTCTTTGTTTTTCCAGCACCACTCTAATCTCGAGGATGGAATGAGGTGTACGTTATTATAGCTGAATAAAGGTAAATTGAGAGGCATGAGTGCAGAGCGAAGTAGCATTGCCAGGGGAAGACGCCCAGCAGGAAAAACTTTGGCACACCATTGGCGAGAGTTCTTGGGAGTAATTCAGGAGACACAGCAAAGATTCATCATGAGGGAAGTGAAGCATGTTACAGATAGAAGGATGAGGTCATCATGGCTGACCACGGAAGTCAGGGATAGCAAAAAAGCAAAAGGGAAAGCATCTAATGTGGCGAAGGGCAGTGGAAAACCAGAGGATTGGGAAGATTTCAAGACCAACATCGGGTAACAAGGAAACAATAAGGAGCAGGAAAATTGAATATTAGGGTAAGCTAGCCAGTAACAAACAGCAAGACTGTAAGTTTCCGAACATTAAAAAAGTTAAAAGAGAGGCCAAAGTGGAGACTGTTCCCTTGGAAAATGACGCTGGAGAGATAGTAGTGGGGAACACGGAAACGGCTGAGGAACTCAATAATTAACTCGTTTAATTCTTCATGGTGGAAGACAGGAGTATTATCCTAAAACAATCAAGAAAATAAGGGGGCAGAGCTGAGGATGGTGGTCATCACCAAGGAGAAGCCAGAAAACTGAATGGCCGGAAGGTAGCTATTCACCTAAAGTTCAAAGGAAGACAGCTGAAGAGGTAGTGGAGACGTTAGTGGTGGTCTTTCAGGAATCTGTAGAATCAGGGAGGGTCCCAGAGGACTGTAGAATCTTTAGCTTAAATTCCCTGTAAAAAAGGGAGTAAGGGAAAAGACGGAAATTTACAGACCATTTACTCTAACCCCGGTCATGTGTAGGATCCTGAAAACCATCGTGACAGATTCGATTTCTGAATACTTGAAAGTGTATGGCAAAATAGGGCAAAGTGAGCATAGTTTCCTCAAGGTGACGTCATGCTTGACAAGTTTGGTAGAAGTTTGTGGGGAAATAACGAGCAGATTGGGCCAAGGAGAGCCAATTGAAGTTATCTCCCTGGACTCTAAAAAGGCCTTCGACCAGGCTGTAACTGAGGAAGATAAGGGCCCATTATTTTAAAGGCACGTTGTTGGCTGCCTTCCAGAAAGCACAGAGAGGGGATAAAAGCATTTTGCACAGCATGGCAGCTGGTGACATGTGGTGTTCCGCATGGGTTGTTTGTGGGATCACAAATGTTGACCTTATACATTAACGATCTGGATGAAGCAATTGAGGGCATTCTGGCTAAGTTTGCAGACGATAAAAAGATAGGTAGATGCACAGCTCACATTGATGAAACGGTAAAACTGCAGAAGAATTTGGACTGATAAACAGAATCCCCGAAGAAATGGCAGAAGTCATAGAACGTGGGAAAGTGCAAGGCCATGCAATTTAGTAAAAAGAAAAATGTGTGAAATATTTTCCAAATGGGGAGAAACTTTAGAGATCGGAAATATAAACAGACGTTAGAGTTATTTTCCAGGATTCTCTCCAGGTTAACTTGCAGATAAAGTCAATAGTTGGGATGACAAATGCAATGATGGCATTTAATTTGAGACCCGTTGAATATGAAATCAGCGGTGTACGTCTGAGACTTGGTGAGGCTCTGGTAAGAACAAAATTGGAATTTTGTGCGCAGTTTTGATTGCCATACCTCAGGGACGACTTACTGACCCTGGAGAATGATCACAGTCAGTTCATTGGTATGGTTTCAGGAATGAAATGCTCAACACATGAGGAGCGTTTAAAGACACTGGGACTATACTCGAAGAAGTTTTCAAAGATGAGTGGGTATCTAACTGAAACTTACAGAATATTGAATGGCCTGGACAAATTGGATATTTGAAAGATGTTTCCATGGTAGGAGAGACGACGAACCTAAGACAGAACCTTAGCGTAAATGGAGAAGAGATAACGAGGGGCGTCATCAGGCAGTGACTGGTGAATCTATGGAATTCATTTGCAGAGAAGGCTGTGGTGGCCAGGTGGTGAGTATTCAAGGCTAAGAGAGATTCATTCTTGATTGTTGAGACGACCAAAGTTTACGAATTTAAGTGAGGTAATGGCGTGGAGAAAATTATCTGCCTTCAATGAATGGTGGAGCAGCCTCGATGGTCTGAATGGCCTAACGTCTGGTCCTGTGTCTTCTGGTGTTATTATCTTCTGGAGTTATTACCCTTGCCTTTGGTTCCCTTGAAGACTAATGGTTTCCAGCTGTCCATGGGCAAGGAAACCTCCCACTGATTTCCGTGTATAGTCTTCTCTCAGCTGACGTGTCAGTGCTTCTTCAATTTGTAAAAGACTTGGAGGAAGCACTGAGGAAAACAATCGCGCAATATATACTGTAAGCGGGAGGTTTCTACATCTACCACAGAGCAGCTAGGCAGCAGTACTCCTGATTACGTTAGTGGGATCCGAACCGACAGAGCTGCTGGACTGTTTCTGTGGCAGGTGGTGAGGGAATCAAAAAAGAGGAAAAAAACATACTTGACTTCGTACTTAATAATCTGACAGTTGCAGGCGCATCTGTCTGTAAGAATATCGTTAAGAGTGACCACTTACACAGTACTTGGGGAGACAAAAACCGACCTTCACTTTGAGAGTATACTGCATCGTGTTGTTAGGCACTATCGTCATTCATTGTAGGAACATATCGAGCAACTCACGACTGGAACTCCATAACTCAAAGTGGAAGATCAGTAATAGAATTGCACTTTGGCGCAATCTGTAGCACCATATATCGTTATGTCCCACAACCAACTATTCCAACTGAGCCATGAAATCAGTTCTGGTTCAATTAGAGTACAGGAGGGCATGCTTGGAGCATTACCACGCATACCTAGAAGTGAGGTTTCAATTGCTCAAATTGCCAATCCGGAATGCATCGCAAGAGATAGAGCTAAATTACCTCACAACCAAAAGATCATAAATAAGGTCTGCAAAGCACAGTCATGACTGTCGATAATCAATTGAACCACTCACTGGAAGAGGCAGCTCCACAAATATCCCCACCCTCACTGATGGAAGTGTCCAAGTTATTGACGCGAACATAGAACATAGAACATTGAACATAGAACATAGAACAATATAGCACAGAACCGGCCCTTTGCCCACGATGTTGTGCCGAACATTTGTCCTAGCTTAAGCACCAATGATTCTGTCTCTGCCACTCCCACAGGCAGCGCATTCCATGCCCCCACCACTCTCTGGGTAAAGAACCTACCCTGACATCCCCCCTATATCTTTCACCCTTCACCTTAAATTTATGTCCCCTGTAACACTCTGTTGTACCCGGGGAAAAAGTTTCTGACTGTCTACTCTATCTATTCCTCTGATCATCATATAAACCTCTATCAAGTCACCCCTCTTCCTTCGCTGTTGCAATGAGAAAAGGCCTAACACTCTCAACCTATCCTCGTACGACCTATTCTCCATTCCAGGCAACATCCTGGTAAATCTTCTCTGCACCCTCTCCAAAGCTCCCACATCTTTCCTAAAGTGAGGCGACCAGAACTGCACACAGTACTCCAAATGTGGCCTAAACAAAGTCCTGTACAGATTCTTATTTGTCCTTCCAAAGTGGACAACCTCACACTTGACAGGGTTGAACTCCATCTGCCATTTCTCAGCCAAGCTCTGCATCATATCTAAGTTTCTTTGCAGCCGACAACAGCCCTCCTCATTATCCAAAGCTCCACCAATCTTCGTATCATCTGCAAAATTACTGACCCACTCTTCGACTCCCTCTTCCAAGGCATTAATAAAAATTACAAACAGCAGAGGACCCAGAACTGATGCCTGCGGAATTCCACTTGTAACTGTGCTCCAGGCTGAATAATTACCATCTGCCACCACATTCTCTGACTTCGACCGGTTAGCCAGTTTTCTATCCAACTGACCAAGTTTCCCTCTATCCCATGCCTTCTGACTTTCCGCATAAGCCTACCATGCGGAACCTTATCAAATGCCTTACTAAAATCCATGTACATTACATCCACTGCTCTACCCTCATCCACATGCTTGGTCACCTCCTCAAAGAATTCAATAAGACTTGTAAGGCAAGACCTACCCTTCACAAATCCGTGCTGGCTGTCCCTAACTAAGCAGTGTCTTTCCAGATACTCATAAATCCTATCCCTCAGTACCCTTTCCATTACATTACCTACCACCGAAGTAAGACTAATTGGCCTGTAATTCCCGCGGTTACCCCTATTCTCTTTTTTGAACAGGGGCACAACATTCACCACTCTCCAGTCC
>NC_057753.1:6673596-6725154 GCF_004010195.1 Chiloscyllium plagiosum
ACTCAATACACAGTCTTCCACTACTGTCCTTGATTGGACCTACCCTCGTTCTCGTCATTCTCTGGTTTCTCACATACGCATAAAATGCCTTTGGGTTATCCTTGATCCTATCCGCCAAAGATTTTTCATGCCCTCTCTTGGCTCTCCTAATCCCTTTCTTCAGGTCCCTTCTGGCTATCCTGTATCCCTCCACTGCTCTGTCTGAACCCTGTTTCCTCAACCTTATGTAAGCCTCCTTCTTCCTCTTTACAAGACATTCAACCTCCCTCGTCAAGTAAGGTTCCCTCACACGACCATCTCTTTCCTGCCTGACAGGTACATACATATCAAGGACACGTCGTATCTGTTCCTGGAAAAAGTTCTACATTTACACGACATCCTTCCCTGACAGCCTATGCTCCCAATTTATGCTCCTTGGATCCTGTCTTACAGTATCGTATTTACCCTTCCCCCATTGTAAATCCCTGACAGGATTCCTGAAGAAGGGCTTATGCCCGAAACGTCGATTCTCCTGTTCCCTGGATGCTGCATGACCTGCTGCGCTTCTCCAGCAACACATTTTCAGCATCCTTCCCTGACAGCCTATGCTCCCAATTTATGCTCCTCAGATCCTGTCTTACAGTATCGTATTTACCCTTCCCCCATTGTAAAACCTACCCTGTTGCACGCACCTATCTCTCTCCATAACCAAGGTGAAAGTACACAGAACTGTGGTCACCATCACCAAAATGTTCACCCAAAAGGTTAAGACTGAAACATTTTCAACAATCCTCAGCCGGAATATCCAAGTGATGATGTCTCTCGACTTTTTCTACTGTTCACCACTTTTGTACATGCCAGTTTTCAGCCAATTTCATTCACTACATGCGATATCAAAGAATGGTTGGAGACACTGTATGCGGTAAATGCTATGGAACATGAGAACATTCTGGCAATATTAATGAAGAACTATGCTCCAGAATTGCTATCATCAGGCCAATCATTTCCAAGCAAGCTGCAGCACTGGCGTCGACTCGATAGTGTGAATCATTGATCACGTGATGTCCTGGACACAAGATTTAATAGAAGCACCCAACAGTCTTCTCTCAGTCATCAGTAAAATGGTGGAAGGTGCCAACAACAATATTACAAAGCAGCACCTACTCAGCTGTACCCTTCACAGTGACGCCCAGTTTAATTTCCATTAAGGCCACTCAGCTCCTGAAATTGTCACAGACTTGACTCAGAATTTGACAAATTACCTAAATTCTAGAGGTAAGCTGAGCGTGACTGAATAGACTTGCACCAAGATCCCTTATATCCACTTCACTGAAATTAACCGACTCTACCCTCTTCTTAACTCATCGGTTGAAATTCTCATTCATTTCTGTGAAACCTGAAGACTTAAGTATCCGAACATACTCCTGGATGACCTCCCAGATTAAAGGTTCCTGCAATCTCAATAATAACTAAACACTGCTGCCCAGGTGTTCACTGCATACAAGATTTATTCAACCATTGCTCCTGTGCTCCCTGACCCACAAAGACTCCTATTTATAGACAGTAATGTATTTTTTTTGCTCTTGGTTTCTTTCCTGGTTGGGATCATCTGCATCCCCTGCACCGCACGACCTTTGAGAACATCCGTTTTCTAATTTGAACAATGTGTTTATTCATTGCTCCAACATTGGTGGTTCTTTCAATAGTTGCCAACGCTACACGTTTTGGACTTCCTACCAGAAACCTGTCAGGTCTTTTTTCCACCTTTAAGATGCTCAGGAAAATCTGATGTGGAAATGCGTTTGGCCATCTGTATTCTCATGTCAACAGTTTCTTGTTAAAATTTTTGTGAAATTAGAAACGTAATAATGTTATAATTTATTGGGTATTTCGACACATAGCGTCGACTTTTCATGAAAACTGCTGAAGTAATATGTAACTCCTTACCTGACCACATTGTGGAATCCTTTCATCAACTGAACTGCAGCGGTGCAAGAATATTACACCTCACGTACCCCACGGGCAAACAAGATTAAGCAACAACTCCTGTATATGTGGACGAAGAATCAGGGTTCATGTTTCAGGAGGAGAAAAATGAATTATAGTAAATGAAAATATTGAGAATTTCATCGTCATAAAAACGAGGGAAATGGACTGAGTGGGTAAAGAAAGAATTCCCGACTGCAAAAAAATAACTTGGAATATTCCAACTGGTAATAGAGCAGCATATGATTGTTGAATGACAACAGCAGAAAACTGCTTTACGAAATTGTAAACAAGGCGTTTGACACACTTGCCTTCATTGATCGTATCATTGAAGATACGTGTCGGACGTCATGATGCAGTTGGAACACTACATACAATTTTGGTTTACCTTCGATAGAAAGAATGCTGTTAACCTTGAGAGACTGCAGGAAAGATTTGCAAGAAAATTCCTGGGATTCGAGTGTTTGAGAGAAAGAGAAAGGCTGCATTGTCTTTTTTATTAACCTGAAAAGTTAGATAGTGAGGAATTTTGAGCCCAGGCACACACACGAGAATATTAGGACAGGTGACTAAAAGCTGGGTCAAAGAGCTAAATTCTACATCGCATCCGGAATGATGAAATTGTACTTTGAATTCAGAAGACTGAGGGAGTAGATTGATAAGCGTATCGCTTTGGAAAGGGAAAACATTAAAAACGTGAAAGAAATGGACTGATAGAATTAGAAGCCCATAGATGGTTGGAGGTCAGTGAGAGCAAACGTCTCGTAAGAAAATCTGGAAAAACCTTGGATGCTGGAAATCAGAAGCAGAAGCAGATATTGTTGTCGACAAGAGTAAGATTGGGGACTATCAATGACAGTATTGGGAAGTCAAGTGCGTTGACTGAAGAGATAGCGGAGGTGTAAACTGAATATTTTTCATCAGCATTCACACAGAAATAAGATTATGATATCGAGGACATTCCCAAGATACAGTTTATTTGACTCGACGGGATTGAGGTCCAGAATGAGGAGTTGTTAGCAATTCTGGAAAGTGTCAAAATAGATAAGGCCCCTGGGGCTAATGGGATTTATCCAAGGATTCCCTGGGAAGCTATGGAGAAGATTGCAGAGACTTTGATTTCAATGTTTATGCCGTACTTGTCTACAGGATTAGTGCTCGAAGACCGAATGATAGGAAATGCTGTCCCAATGTTCAAGAAGGGGATTTGAGACAACCCTGGTAATTATTTCAGTTATGGGTAAGATGTTGGAAAGGGTGAGAAGAGATAGGATGTATAAACATGAAGAAAGGAATTATTTTAATTGGGGATGGTTTACACTGTTTTATGAAGGGTCGGTCGTGCCTCACAAACCTTACTGAGTTCTTCGAGAAGGTGACCAAATAGGTGGATGAGGGTAAAGCGGTTCATGCGGTTTATATGGATATGAGTGAAACGTTCGATCAGGTTCCCCACGATGACCTATTGGAGGAATTACGGAGGCTTAGGGTTGAGGGTAATTTAGCGGTTTGGCTCAGAAATTACCTTGCTGAAAGAAGACAGGGGCTGGTGTCTGATGAGCAGTGTTTGTCCTGGAGTTCAGTTACTCGTGGTGTACCGCAAAAAAATGTTTTGCGGCCACTGCTGCTTGTCATTTTCATAAATAAAATGGATGCGTGCATAGATGGTTGAGTAAGCAAATTTGTAGATGTTATTAAAGTCTGTGGCGTTGTGGGCAGTGTGGAAGGATGTTTCAAGTTACAGAAGCACATAGATAAACTGCAGAGCTGAGCAAATGGAGTTTAATGCGTAAAAGTGTGAGGTGATCCACTTTGGAAGGAGTAACAGCAATACAGAATACATGGTTTATGGTAAGATCTTTGGAAGTGTGGATGAGCAAGGTGACATGGAGGTGGACTGTGGCAGGCTGACTGGGAGTGTATTGGGGTCATTAAGTCTGGAAGTAAAAGAGACATGGATGAGAGTAACTTACGCAGGTGAACTGAGATGTTTTTGAAGATGAAGTATCAGTGTTTTTTGTGAAGATGGGGTATATGTGATGGGACGTTCATCTTGGGGATAAATATCTCACGACAGCCGTGACCATTCTGCTTCAGGTTCAGATAGATTTCTGGAAGATGGTGGAGCCAGCGGTGAGGAAGTGGAGTTCATCTCCAAGTCTGGATTGACAATCAGAATTCCACGATTTTGTGTGGACCATGCCCCTTTTCAGGCAGGAGAAGACTTGTTAGTAGAGCTGAGTTTTTAATCAACTTTATTGAGAACATGCATGGAGAACGGTATCGGTTGTTAAGCAGACTAAAGTGATAAACTCAGGCAAAGGTTGACAGTGATTTTCACTGCTCAAACCAATAACTGAACAGTACAACAGTGAAAGCACTTCTTGTATATTTTGCTGCCTCTGTCATCAGCTCTTTGTCTTTCTTGAGTCTTCATCTCTGATTCTGGTTGCTCTCCATGGCAAAGACCTTTCTAGGATGTTTGATATCTTGGATCTTCTCTGATTAACCTTCTTCTGCTCCTAGTCATATTTCATATGAGCAAGGCACACCTGACTTAACAATGTGATATTCTGCATATCCATCATAATTTTCCCTTCCTCACACGTCAGGAATGCTATATTTACTAGACTCGCTTCACTCACATTCATCAATGCGCTGACACATATTTCAAGAGCTAACTTTAGGTTTTAGCTGCAGGAAGACTTTTCAAATCCGAATTAAATTTTTCAGGATCTCTGACTCGGTATAGTTCCAATCAAGTTTCTATATTTTCTTCATCTACTGCACTTAAAATGCAAGATTCAAAGGACAATCAATGCTAGTTTCGAATGATCAAATTAAATGAGAATGCGTACTGGAGGTAATTCACCATCGCTACCTCCAAGTGAGTACCCAGTATTGTCTTGTGGCGAGGTCCGGGATGCACTAGAAAACTGTAAAGTGCCTACTTCCTATTTCTTTTTTTTCCCTTCTATTCTTTTTTTTTCATTTTATACTAAATAATCTGGTATATTTGTACGTAAGATCGTGCAGCTAAAATAGTCAGTGACTGTGTGGCTGGTTTATATCAGGCAGGAGATAATTGATGCCATTGACTGTGTGGATGACTTGCATCAGAATTGAGGAGATTCACATCAGTGACTGTGGGATTGGTTCATAACAGAAATATGGAGTTTAGTGTCAGTGACTGTGGGACTGTGCTTTTTTTAATCATTCAAAAGGATATCGGTGTCAGAGAATTTGGGACCATTGCTTATCGGACTGATGTGTATTGGTGTCAAGGATTGCGTGGTTGGTTTGTATCAATTAGGAAGAGACTGGTTGATGACGTAATTCAGCTGAAATTTACTCAGTCGTCTGAACCAAGTCATTAATACAGATTGTAAATCATTGCTGATTCCACAGCAATTTCGTAGCAATTCCACTAGGTATAGCTTTACAAACTGAGAATAAACATTTCCTTCTACTATGTACTTATTTGTCGTGTGGAGGTGCTGGTGTTAGACTGGGGTAGACAAAGTTAATTTGGATACTTTGATCTTTTAATCATGTGTCCCATGATCCTGCTTAACAAGGTACCTGCCGAAAGAGCTGCGCTCTGAAAGCAAGTATTTCCAAATAAACGCTTTAGCATATAAAATTCTCTTCTGTGTATTTATTTATCTAACCAGTGAACCCCTAATCCCGTGCTGCATCCTTGAACGTTTGACCGCCATGTGCTGTGCTGTAAAATGTGCGCAATCGTTTGAATATCAAATTCTATCCTTGTCTAATTTATTAGAGGGAAAGATCGGTCACCTTCTGTATCTTTACACGGATCCCCGACTGGATGACTGGGGTCTTACCCAAATTCGAATACCTCAAATTGTTGAAAAAAATGATAACACATCTCTTCGTAGCAGCAGTTGATTCCATTTTTGACTCATTCAGCACATTATACCTACTGAAATATTCAGAGAGCCTATGTGTTCTGATTGTGTTTGAACACACTTCCCTGCCTCTTCCCAAGAAGTATTGACTCCCCCGTCCATCAAAGATCAATTGAGTTGAGCATGCTCCATAACGGATTTATCACTGCTCGCTGGGGATGCGAATGCCACAGATAGCACAAGACGAAGGGGAAAGGAATACCCTTAACTCAGTCTCAGATAGGAGGGCCTGGTTTTTTAAAGTGAGCTAAACTCACGCCATGTCACCACCCATTATAACCTGAACGTTAGAACACTTAGAAAGATGCTGTGAAACTTGAAAGGGTTCCGAAAATATTTCCAAGGATGTTGCCAAAGTTGGAGGACTTGAGCTACAAGGAGAGGCTGATCAGGCTGGAGCTGTTTGCCCTGGAGTGTCGGAGGCTGAGGGGTGACCTAATAGAGGTTTACAAAATTCTGAGGGGAATGGATAGGATAAATAGACAAAGTATTTTCCCCGGGTCAAGGAGTCCAGGATTAGAGGGCATAGGTTTAAGTTAAGAGGGGAAAGATATAAAAGCGACCTACTGGGCAACCTTTTCACGCAGAGGGTGGCACGTGTATGGAATGAGCTGCCAGAGGATGTGGTGGAGGCTGGTACAATTGCAACATTTAAGAGGCATTTGGATGGGTATATGACGAGGAAGGGTTTGGACAGATGTGGGCAGGGTCCTGGCAGGTGGGTCTAGATTGGGTTGGGATATCTAGTCGGCATGGACGGTTTGGACCGAAGGGTCTGTTTCCATGTTGTGCATCTCTATGACTCTATTACTCTATATAATCCATTATCATTCAGCCTAAAAAGAGGAAGCCTCGATGAATCTCAATGCGAAAGTTTTTTTTGTGAAATTATTGCAATATTCAGTCCGATAAGTCGAAGTCTGTGATTATCGTCCTCCTAATTTTAAAGCTTCACAACAAATGTTTTTCTAACATGCTCCACCATTCAAGCTCACACAAAATCCTGATCACCGATCATTCCTGGAGGTACTCCCCCATGTTGCATGACTGCCTCTAAATGTCTTCATTTCAGCATTCTTAAACCTACAAACGCATTCCTCAATGATGATATTCTCTCAGTCTCCTTCTCCGTCTTTTTCCAATCTGCTCCCAATTGTTCTCATTTATACTAATTCCCCTTGCATTTCTGTATGGCAATCATTTTCACTTCAGCAACAATCCTTGACATGGCACAATCAACATATGTATCTGTAAGTGGATGGGAGCTAACATCTTGCCATGCCTAGAATGGAATTCCCATTTTCCCCATGCTGGGCAGTGATCGAACTCAATGTTGCTGCGCAATGCACTAATGTATTCTGCACAGCTCCAAATGCTGGTAGAATGACTGCTCCAAGATAACAGATCAATGCATTGTTGTTCACTGCATGGTTTTACGACACGGAGGTTAGCTCCTCTGTTAATTAAGCAAACACCCAAAAAGTCTCACTTCGTCTTGCAATATGGTAAAATATATGAGTGACAGAGAGCTCCCTAATTCCACTATTTAAAGAAAATAAAATCTAGTTATGTCTTAACTCCAAAAGTGAACATTCAACAATCAATATTGAAAACTCTAAAATCCGCCCCGTCCCCCCGCCAATTTGTCCTAACTGTGTGTGAATTGCCTACTACCCTATAACAATATGCTGTGCCAATAAGGCACTTATTAAATTACATCAACTTAATTTCGAAACCACACAGCCACTGTCGTTTTCTATGACTTCAGTCTTCTGGCTGCTGAATTCCTCGGATCGTATTCTTTATTTTTACTACGAGTTTATTTCATATGTAAATGTACCTTTGATACAGAGGGTTTCCTAATTTCCTGGATCTTTCTCAATGGCAGTTGCTCTCTACAATTTTCAAAATGCCCACGTTTTTAAACTCACAACTTCAGATCGTTGGTAAAACAATAAACTCAACACGATTGGGTTTTTTAGTGTCCTGGGGCATAATTTAAACTGTTTTTGTTTTTCGAATTGTTGTCAAACAGCAAACAAAACTCAAGTAACCATTTCATAGGCAAATATTATGTATTTCCAACTTTTTAATGCATTCAGTGACTTCCATCTTGTCGTATACACAGGTACTTGGAAGCTCTGTTTAGAATACAATTCAGTCTATCTTAAATGTCCATTAAACGCCTTCAACTGTATAACAATAGCTACTAATGCTGAACATTTACCTCGACCAAGTTTATATATTTTTGCACTGCTCTTATCCATGCAGGTCACCATGGTGGACAAATATCTCGTCCAGGCAGATAAATCAATACACTGACGTGCTCCGTGCAACTCTCCGTGATTAGCAGATATCTAGTCTGGCTTTCAAGAACATTGCACTGCAGTGTGGAGTGGTAACTGAGTCAGGCTTACGGATCAATGTAATGGAGTCATCTGCCCCGCACGCGATGCTAAGCAGATTTGTGGTCTGGGTTAATAGATCTAGGTCAGAAGCCACGTGATGAAGTGGCAATGCTCCTAAAGCTTGAAGTTTCAAATTAGCCTGTGAAATATCACCTGCTGTGTCCTGATTTCTAACATTGTCTATCCCTGTCCAAATCAGGATCTCAAACTCGTTAACAGACCATTGCACTGTTTTGGTCTGTTCAGCACCCCATGTTGTTTGGATAGCTGATTCAGACTTACATCGCTGACCTGGTTTAATTTGCACAGCTCCTCAATCTGGACAGAGAGGTTGTGCGGATATATAGATTAATCCACTAGTGTACTGCATAGACATCTCATCAGTGATCATAAATCAATGTGTTACTGTGGTCTGTACAGCTCTCAAGGCTGTGCAATCATCTAGTCCTAGATTATAGAACAAAATACTAGACTGGTGTGTACTGTTTCCCATGTTGGACAGATATGTTGTCCAGAAGTATAGGTAAATACACCAGTGGGTCTGTACGACACCCCAGGTTTTGTGGCTTAATAGATCAATGCACAGATAGGGTCTGAACACATTAAAGTGCAGTACATGACTTTGGTTGAGTTAATAGATCAATCAACTGGTGCAGTGTGAACAGCTCACGGTACGACACAGATATCTCGTCTCTGTGTAAGTACTAATGCACTGATGTGGTCTGAACCGCTCCCCAAACTGGATGGAATGTTTGTTGAAGCTTGCAGATCAATTCACCAGTATTTTGTGTACAACTCCTCATGCAGGACAGGCATCCAGCTGCTTTTACATGTCAAGGCACTGGAGTTATGTTTACAGAATTCTAAACATTTTGTTACTAGACAATGAAATCGATGGTGTAGCCTCGAGGAGACTTCATTCACGTTTAAACTTTCTGAACATCTTTCCTTTCACTACTGATAATTGCAGACTGTGGACAGGAGAAAAACACCCCACACTGAAAAGAAAACCAAAGTAATTGATTCTAATTTGCGATACAAAAGGTTAAACTCAAACAGAATTGAAGCATTTCTGAACTCAGCGATACCCGATCAGCATAAATGGTGGCATATCATTTCAGGGAGGAAGAGCGATTATCCAGAGCAAAGGTCGCCTCCAGAAACTGGTTGAACTCTAACTGCATCATTCAGAGATTTCAAAAATAAAGATATTTTCTGGACGTCATGTGTGCTGGCGTGGACTGGATGCCGACACAGCCACATTAATGGGCAGTGTGCTAAGAGCCGACTCAGACAAAAACCACCACAGCAGATCACCCACATTCGTAGGAACGGCCGAAAAATGCTGGACTTGGTTAAACATCTACTAAACCCAGTTGCTCCAGCGGTTTTATGTTTTTAGTCAATTTGGACGAGCATGTAAAATGCTTGGATGTGCATGGAGGTCATTAGTCAAACATTGGGACAACAGTGTTGAAAGCTGCGAGAATGTTTTGGAATGCGTAGGCTCCCAGAGATTTTGATTACACGGTCTATTATTTGCCAGCACGGGACTCGAGTATTTCCTGATAGTTAATGGTATTCAACATTTAAGGTTAGCACCAGACTATCTCTCGGTCAATGGTGTGGTACAAAAATTTGACAAAACTTTTAAGGCAAGCTTAAATAAGCAGCGTATAATCTCACTGATACCAAAACTTATTGATTAATGTTTAATTATAAGGCCACACCTTATGCAACTAGAGGGACAAATCCCTCAGCATATTAAAGGGACGAAGACTCTGCACACAGACTAAATCTAATCTGCCCAGACATGCCGGCGGGGAAGAAGGAAATGGCATCAGGCATGCCAATGCTGGAAGCAAATGTCCTCTAAGCAAAAAAAGGCAATTTACTTCAAGGGATGAGATCGAACATATAAGAAGGGCCTTGCATGAGTGAAACCCATGGAGAACACGAGGTCGAATTTTTATTTCAAACTGCATTTCTGCGTAGGAGCTTCTTGTACAGTTGATGCGTTGCTCACGTTTATCCAGTTGTAAATATGTTTATTTGTGCTCCAGTCGCAGTGGTACAGACATTTTGTTCCTACACATTCATGCTGACAGGACATTCCAAAATGAGCAAGTCTCATTTGCTAGCATTTGACCCACATCCCTCTTAACCATTCCGTTTCAGGTACTAATCTAAGTGTCTTATAAATGTTTTAATTGTACTCGCCTCCACCAGTTCCTCTGACAGCTCGTTGCATACATGCACCACATTCTATGTGAAAAGAATACCCTTTCGGTCCTTTTTAAAAATCTTTTCACTCTCGCCTTGAATTTATTCACTCTGGTTGTGCATACCACTACCAGAGGACAAAAGATCTCCGCTTGCATCGTATACATTCTTCTTGTGATTTTATGCACTTCTTTCACGGTCATATCTCTGTATCCAACACTCGAGGGAAATGAAAAACTCAAGAATTTTCCGCCTCTCCCTGTAACTCAATCCTCCAGTCCTGGCGACATCCTTGTAAATATTTACTGAATACGCTTATCATTTCTTATAGAAAGGAAAATATTTCTCCTCTTCGGCTGGAAGGGCAATGATATTCAAGTTCTGAGAAATTGTTTGATGATTCATTTCCATGAATACTCCTCTTATACCCTGTCAAATTTGTTTATTGAAATCATTACTTGAAGTCGAAGACAGAAATTTTCTTGCAGCTTCTTTTGCCCAAAATCAATTAACCCTTCCTCCCAGCAGTCGCATTTCACCCTTATTTTTATTCTCGTCCGAGTTTTTCTTCCCTTTCCTTGACTTCTTTCCAGTTCCCCCGCTCTTAATTTTAGACTGAGAATCAAATATTGGAGCCACTAAGACTCTCGTGGTCAAAAACAAGCAAACACACATTCTTATGTTAGTCACAATACTCTGCCTGTATACCACTCTGTACTGACGGCCGTTGAAATTCGGCCACAATTGTTAGAACCCCACGTATTTATTCCTCACTTGCGGTTTACACAATGTGTTAGTGAACGCTTCCTGGTCACATAGTAATTCCATTCCACCCTTCTCGCCCCACTGCCTCTTACCGACTGTAAACAAGAACCACGGTTTCTGCCATTTCAACACACTGCAAAGCATGCTCATAACTCCATATTGCACTGCACTTGCACAAAGGTTCCCATTTGGGGAAAGGGGAATATCACATTTGCGGCAATGTTGGGTCAACAGCCTGCCGTTTTCAAATGGAATTAGGTCATCATTACTTGTTCAGTGTTAGCAAAGCCGTATATTGGTTAACTTCCCAGGTGTTTACGTGTGGATATTTTTCCACCAAACAAGGTGATGTGTTGAAGTGACAAACATCTCTAAGCACAAGATTTCTTTCCTGGGGACATAAAACAGTTGTTCTGGAAAGTGGTCACCAAGTCTATAGCTCCTCTCCCAAATGTTGAGGAGACCACACTTTGAGCAGCAAATGCGGTTGTCTCTCCCTCACCACACGATGCCTGGAGGAAGAACGCCTCATATACCACCTCGGAACTCTTCAATCCCAGGGCATCAATGTGGACTTCGACAGTTTCCTCATTTCCCCTTCACCACCTCACCCCAGTTCCAAACTTCCAGCTCAGCACTGTCCCCATGACTTGTCCTACAGTTCGGAACTGAAAAGGACAAACAGTACAGACTACAGATTCAAAAACACCAGCAACGGTTCTCCATGCTCGCAACAATGCGCCAACATCTAACCACTCTACAGCCAGCCATGCCTCGGCTGAGGGCCACACTCTCTCAGAACTGCAAAGGTCCCCTACTGTACTACATCGTCAGGTGAATTCATACTCTCAACAAGCAGTATTTCAACACCATCTCAAACATCAAAAATTGTAAGTACAACAAACTTTTATCTACCCACCTCCATAACCTGTGCCCTTCAAATAGTCCAGTAGATTTTCCCTGCCTCAGGAACTGCTCGGATGCCATTAGCCATGCCACTGATGCAGCCACAACCTCCACGGTGATCAATGACGTCACTTCGTCCACATTATGGCCGCTTCCAAAGCCACATCCGCCCATCACAACTCCTCATGCACCACACGTGACATCACATCCGCCCCTAACATCATCGCTGATGTCACACGCTTAGTGACCTCCGTGCCCCCACTGCCCTATTTGCCACCACTTCCATCCCACCAATGCTATTCACCTGCATTCTGCTGGCATGCTCCCCACAGATCCCACTGTCACCGTCCCCGCCCCCAGAACACTGAGGGGAACACCACACCCATTCCCCCACCACCACACCCACTCCAGTTTCTGGCTCAAGCCCCACTCCCAGCTCCACACCTATGCCAGATCCCAGCTCCCAGCCCTGCCAAGATTTCACCATCCCTCCAGACCTCCCCCTCACTGAGGACGAAAGATCCGTCCTCAGCAAAGGACTCACCTTCTACCCTCTCCGCCCAAGCATCAATGAATTTAATACACGCCGCGTTGTCAAACACTTCTTCTGCCGCCTCCGCATCTGAGCTTACTTTCACAATCAGAAATCCTGCTCACCTTCCAAGGACCCCTTCGCCTACCTCCAACACACTGCAACCACCTGGACACCTCGTGTTGGCCTATTACCTGCCTTCGACCTCTTCATTTCCAACTGCTGCCTGGACATTAACCGTCTCAACCTGTCTACGCCCCTCCCCCACTCCAACCACTCACTGTCACAACGCATAGCCCTCCACTCCCTCTGCTCCAATCCCGACCTCAGCATCAAGCCAGCAGGAAAAGGGGGCGCAGTGGTAGTCTGGCGCACTGACTTCTACTCCGCTGAAGCCAGACGCCAACTCGAGGACAGCTCTTACTACCGCCCCCTCGACCATGACCCCGCGCCCATCACCAGACCACCATGTCCCAGTCCATTAAGAACCGCATCACCTCAGGAGAACTCCCACCCACAGATTCCAACCTCACAGTCCGGGAACGCCGCACTGCCCAGTTCTATCTCCTTTCCAAGATCCACAAGCCTGACCACGCTGGCCGACCCATTGTCTCAGCATGCCCCTGCCCCACTGAACACATTTCTACCTAACTCGACACTGTCCTATCCCCCCTAGTCCAGGAACTCCCCACATACGTTCGAGACACCACCCACTCCCACCACCTCCTCCAAGACTTCCGTTCCCCCGGCCCCCAACGCCTCATCTTCACCACGGATATCCAGTCCCTCCACACCTCTATCCGCCATGACTAGGGCCTCCAAGCACTCCATTTCTTCCTTTCCCGACGTCCCCAACAGTACCCTTCCACTGACACTCTCATTTGTTTGGCCGAACTCGTCCTCACCTTAACAATTTCTCCTTCGAATCCTCCCACTTCGTCGAGACCAAAGGGGTAGCCATGGGCACCTGTATGGGCCCCAGCTATGCCTGTCTCTTTGTTGGTTACGTAGAGCAGTCCATCTTCCGGAATTACACCGGCACCATTCCCCACCTCTTCCGCCGCTACATTGATGACTGCATTGGCGCTACCTCTTGCTCCCGCAAGGAGGTTGAGCAATTCATCAATTTCACCAACACATTCCACCTTGACCTTAAATTTACCTGGAGCATCTCTGGCACCTCCCTCCCCTTCCTGGACCTCTCCATCTCCATTAATGACGACCGACTTGACACCCACAATTTTTACAAACCCACCAACTCCCACAGCTACCTGGATTACACCTCTTCCCGCCCTACCTCCTGCAAAAATGCCATCCCATATTCCCAATTCCTCCACCTCTGCCGTATCTGTTCTCAGGAGGATCAGTTCCACCACAGAACACACCAGATGGCCTCCTCCTTTAGAGAAAACAATTTCCCTTCCGATGTGGTTACAGATGCCTTCCAACGCATTTCGTCTACATCCCGCACCTCCGCCCTCAGATCCCACCCTTCCAATCGTAACAAGGACAGAACGCCCCTGGTGCTCACCTTCCACCTTACCAACCTTCACATAAACCAAATTATCTGCCGACATTTCGGTTACCTCCAAACAGACCCAACCACACCAGGGATATATTTCCCTCCCCACCCCTTTCTGCCTTCCGCAAAGACCGTTCCCTCCGTGACTACCTGGTCAGGTCCACGTTCCCCTACAACCCACCCTCCCGTCCTGGCTCCTTCCCCTGCCACGGCAGGAATTGCAAACCCTGCGCCCACACCTCCTCCCTCACCTCCATCCAAGGCCCTAAAGGAGCCTTCCACATCCATCAAAGTTTTACCTGTACATCCACCTATATCATGTATTGCATCCGTTGCTCCCGATGCGGTTTCCTCGACATTGGGGAGACTGGACGCCTCCGAGCAGAGTGCTTTAGGGAAAATCTATGGGACACCCGCACCAATCAACCACACCGCCCTGTGGCCCAACGTTTCAACTCCCCTCCCACTCTGCCGAGGACATGGAGGTCCTGGGCTTGCTTGACCGCCGCTCCCTCGCCACCAGACTCCTGGAGGAAGAACGCCTCATCTTCCGCCTCGTAACACTTCAACACCAGGGCATCAATTTGGACTTCAACATTTTCCTCATTCCCCCTTCCCCAGCTCACCCCAGTTCCAAACTTACAGCTCAGCACTGTCCCCATGACTTGTCCTACCTGCCTATCTTCTTTTCCACCTTTCCACTCCACCCTCCTCCCTGACCTATCACCTTCATACCCCCCACTCACCTATTGTACTCTATGCTACTTTCTCCCTACCCCCACCCGCCTCTCATTTATCTCTCCACCCTTCAGGCACTCTGCCTGAATTCCTAATGAAGGGCTTTTTACCAGAAACGTCGATTTTACTGCTCCTGAAATGCTGCCTGAACTGCGGTGCTCTTCCAGCACCTCTAATCCAGAATCTGGTTTCCAGCTTCTGCAGTCATTGTTTTTACCTAGAGTATATGAAGGCCAGGGAAAGTGCTACCTCATCGGTGAGGTGAGTTTGGGCCATTTGATACTGAGGTTGCTGGAAGTCAACCAACAGTTGATGCCACCTATGAAGTTTCAGGGGAAAGTTTCATGAGGCTTTGTTGAGGTGTTTCGTGTGAATGAAGACGAGATCAGGGTGTGGATCCGGGATGGATTGTCCCTGAGGAAAGCTAAAAAAATGAGGTCATGGAAATATGTATCTCGTGGTAACATCTCAATGTAGATTGCGAAATTCGTGGTTAAATATCCTCTTCATGTGAATTCTAGTTGGATGGCAGTTAAGGAGAAGGGCGAACCTATCTATGCAGTAGGATACAAGCGAACATCGAACGTTGATACTGTATTAATTTACAACCATGAGCAATATGAAGTGGGGAATTAAGTAGAAAATGTTCCCATTCATGAAGGAATGAAGAATATGAAAACGCTGATATAAATGAATTGACAAACAAAGCAAATTTGTTATGAGTCAAAACGTTTCAGCCAAAGAGTGTGGTGGAGCCATGAACAATGGATATTTTTCGAAAAATAAACTAACAATTAATTGAAAAGGAAGAATGGACAGTGCTACGGGAAAAACTTTAGGAGAATGACATTCAGGGAGATGCTGCATTGGAATGCTGTTGAGCCAGATACCTTCCACTCCAATTCTGTGAACGGTTAATTTGAATGCATATCAGGAAATATCAGGGCAAGTGAATAACGCCATGGTAAAGAGTTCACATTGAGGGCGTGTCTCAGTGAAGCAAAGTGAGAAGCAGAAGTATAGACGTTTCGGGATGTAATCCCAATCTTATAATTTGAATGTCAAAACTTTACAACAGTTAAAAATGTAAATGTTAATGTGACTGGAATTAAAACAGCACAGAAATCTCAGTTATGTATGGAGCTGAAGGGGAGGCTGGTAAAGATACCACCAAAACTGCTTATTTTTGACAGCCACGAAACGACATGACCAGCTATCCTTAGTAGCCACACACTCAGATGACAAGCAACATGAGTTCGACTGGGACAACACTACTATTATAGGACAGGCCAAACAGAGAGCGGCCAGGGAATTCCTCCAGGCATGGCACTCATCCACAGATTCAATCAATAATCACATCGACCTGGACCCAATATACCGGCCACTGCAGTGGACAGCTGGAACTGACAACCGGAAGCGGCAGAGACAAACCACTATAAATGCCGGAGGAAACATCACAGAAGCGATTTACAGGAGGCTCCCAAGCACTGAAGATGTCACCTAGACAGGGGATGAAACGTCTGCAACACAAATTCCCAGCTCGGCGAACAGAACCACAACAACGAGCACCCGAGCTACATAATCGTCTCCCAAAATTTAGACACATCATCTGGGGGGCAAAAAATTCTTGTAGGTACCCAATTGAGTCCTTTACGGGTTTTGTGCCATTCAAAGGCGTTACGATTCATTCTTAAATGCTCAAGAGAACACAGCTCCATTCTTCTCAACCTCTCCTAATCTTCCATATTTTGTTAGGATCTATTTCACTTGTGTATGTTACAAGCTAGTTAACATATTGAAATTAGCCAAAGAGGCTGTGTAAATTAAAGTTTTAAAATATCTTCAGTTGTATGCGCATTTAATTACCAGACATAGTGTGGAGATTTTTAAAAAGTCCAAATTTATGGCCTGGTGAATGTCAGAGCACCCACTCTTGAGGGATACCTTTCTTAGGCACAATCTTTTGATAGATGTTAGAAGTGCATAAAATTGATTGTTGCCAGAGAAGTGATCAAAACATCAGAGTTGTCAGAAAAGCTGTTAAAAATTTCCCAATTGGTTAAGTATTGTAAATAAAAAAGAGAAGATGTCAGTTTAGTTGGTAACATGCATAAAGTTGTTAAAAGTGTTATTAATTTATTTTCACAGATATAATGAGAAAATGGCACAATACTGAATGTTTTGCAGTAGTCAAGCTTGAGTTTAGGAGAACTGAAGGGAAAGCAGGAGTTGGGAGTCATGGAATTAACAAGAGTTAGTAGTCAGAAGAACAGAAAGCCAGAAGCTAAGAGGTTTGTAAAGAAGTGAGTCTCAGTCAGACACTCTCCTGCATTTCGTCTTTGTTCACAGACTGTTTGGCAAATTCCCTTCCCCTCACCAATCCAGCCTCTTTTGTACCTTCTTTTCACACTGCCTACTTCACATCATTTTCTTGGCGACAGCCGAGCACAGGTTGAGCTTTAAGCTGCTCATTTGAACCTTTAGACCCTGTGCAGAAGTAACACCATCCCTCTCTGCTGTGCTCCTTTAAAGTGGCAATGACATTGAGAGACAAATTGATGTTAACGCAGACAACAGGGCAATGCGTTTCTGAATAACAACTAACAATCAAATTTCAGAAGCTAGTTTCTATTCGTCTTGCAAATTTCTGACAATAATAAAAGTGATATCGGGTTCTCAGATGTGAAATCCAATCTTGATATCACGTCAATCGGAGAGTTACCCAATTCAGCGATCCTGATCATTTTCAGTAAAATGGAAGGAGAAAACAGAATCTCCAAACCGAACAAACCTTTCCTGTGTTCAGTGTGTGGTTACAGACTCAACTAGGAGGAGACATGTGTAACCGGATGATGGCAAAGTTGTGTATATGTGGGGACTGTGAGATGGAACTCAGTTACCTCTCCCAGCTGAAAAATGGCCGAGAGAGTCAAACTGGGGAGAAAGCGTTCACTTGCCCCGCATGCGAGAAAGGATTGACTCGATTTAAAACCATTACGTGCTCTATGTGCGAGCAAGTCTTCATTTAAATTTTCCACCTTTTGAAACACTAGCTCGTGCACACTGAGGAGAGGCCATTCAACATTCTGAGTGTGGGAAGAGATTCACTTCATCTGCTGACCTGCTGAAATACCAGCGAGACCATTCTGGGTGAAGGCCATTCAATTGCTCCAGGTGTGGGATAGTCACTCACATCGAGCAGCTGCTTAGAAACCAGTGAGCTCACACAGGGGAACGTCCAGTCATGTTCTCCAATAATTCAGCTTGCCTGCTGAGTGACCAGCGGGTTCACTCTGGGGAGAAGCCGTTTAACATTTTGCATCAAAATGGATTCGCTGAGTCTTCCAAATATCTGAGAGGCCAACAAATGCAAACGTGCAAATGATGAGTCATCTGCTCCGCGTGTGGAAGATTATGCATGTCACTACAGGAATCTGATTTTGCAATTATTGTGAATAAGATTCAGGACTGAGACTTGTTCATGATGATATTTTTGAAGTGTCGATCTTGTGATTTTTTTTATCACATAAACGAGGCGGGACTTGATCAAATCTTTCTGAACGTCCAGATGTCCATGCTCACAATGTAACTCCACGACAACCACATGAGAATGAGCAAGGATCATTTGTTTTGAGCGAGATTGTTTGAAAGAAAATATTTCAAAGCCGGGTGATCTTGGAGTAGGAGCACATGGTATTCGTCAGTGTTCTCAATGCCTTGAGAGAGGGGTGGTCATTGCGGGGTGTTTTATTCCTCCCTCCAACTTTATGGCTTTGGGAGATCAATTGCCTGTAGAATCCCTCACCAGTCTGCTTTTTACTAAACTGTCCCCCTGCTTCTATCGATACACAGCAGCGCAAAGCAGGCATAGGCTAATCCAACCTTTCAACGTGCTCAAACATTTATTGTGATCATGGCTGATCATCCAATTCAGTACCCTATTCACATTTCTATTCTCCATACCCTTTCATCACTTTACCTCTAAAAACATACATCTTTGTCCTCCTTCGGCATCACCTGTTTTAGTTCACGTTATATTGCTGTGTTATCGCGTAGGTAAAGGGGATGTAACAGTTCCGCTTCTGGGAGGATGCTGTCACCGTCCCTCAACATCCTGCAGTGAAACCAGCTGCTCCTTAAACATGAACGTCCTGAGTTTAAGAAATAGACACAAACGAGAACTGGGTGCCCACTTTGCAAGAAAATAAATAATTGATGGGACCTGGGCTGTGGCGAATTAGGCCTTCAATTATTACTAATTCCCAATTGCTTTGGAGAAGATGACAGTGAGTTCTTTTCGCGAACTGCTACAGCTCACTTGCTGCATGTAAACCCGCATTGTTTGTTTATTGAGGGAGTTGTAGGATTTTGGTTCACCCGCTTTGAAACAATGGTGGCATATTTCCAAGTGAGGATTGTGTGTGCCTTGGAGCGTAACTTGCAGTTAGGGGAGTCCCATATATCTGGCACCACCAAATATTATGCACACCTCCAGACCTCAGCATAAAGCAGCAGACATAATCCCCTCACTCTTCTATACAATATGATGAACATTCTCCAACCAGACACAGGTGTCAAGCAATGAAGATTACCTGTTTGATCCAAACAAGGAGAGTTATCGCCAGAGAATTGTGAGGTATTCTAATGGATTCCGACTGTGATAGTGTGACATTCCAAACCTGAATAATATTTTAGAGATCTGTTTGGAAAACCTGGTTGTAAATTAATTTGACCCCCATACACGCTAAAATCAGAATCACGTTTCACCAGGCATACAACGTTCAAGGTATCTTACCGTATCTGCATCGGTCAGGAGGTGACGTGCAGTACTCGCCAGCCAGTGAAGCCAGATTCCTGTCGAACATTGCAGAGCAGAGATTTGAAAAGAACAGACTGAGGTCAAGAGGGACGAGAAGCCTGAGAGCAATAGCGTCGGCGTCGATACAGGGTGAGCACCTTTAGATTAAAAATGAAGCTTCCAATTCCTTTCTCCAATGATTGGACCAATAGGTCTAATCATTCTTCATTCTTCTGTCAACCAATAGGTATCAATGTCGAGAATCTTTCCTTCATCCTGTGCTGTTACCTGCACTGCCCCGAAATCATGCTTATAATATGGTGACCAAAACTATACACTGTGCTCTGACACTTGTCTAAGCAATGCTCGATACAGGGTCAGCATCACTTCCCTATGTGAATCTTTAATTGTTCTAGTATTTGAGTTTCGAGTTTCCTTTATGCATCTGCCTTAGCGTGACTCTCAGCTTTGCTTGTCAGTTATAGCAAACTGGTTTAATATTTCCTCGGTTTGTCCTGCCATTTAACTAGTGCATGAATTACATCAGCTACCGCTCTGTCTTCTAACACGACACCTTTATGATTGTCTGAATATCTGCTGCAAAATCTCCGATATCTCTTCCCCGGGTGCAACTTATTCGGATTAAGTTTGATGATACTATTTATCAATACCCCTTTGTCCATTTTAGATATACTGACCTCATGCCTCATTTCATCAATGTCATGTCTACCTCTTCGAACTCTCTGGAAAGTAACAATTCGGGAGACGCATCTGCTGCCATCAGAACCAGGTATGACTTGAAGGATAGCAGTTGGTGTGGGTTGTTGTTTTCAGTGTTAGTACCCGTTGGCAAGCTGTTGTAGGGTCCGTCTCCCAATGTTGGAGCACGCCCGAATTAATGTATTCCCCTTTGCTTGATAAGGACCCACATATTCGCGAAATTAATCTTGTTTCTAGAGGTAGTGAACAGTGGAATCTTTCAAACACTGAGTTCTGAAATTTAGAACAAAGATTAATTTAGTCAGAAATGGCGCTTTTCAAAAGGGACGATGCAGACGCATAAATCAGGATCGTCTCCAGCAAATTAAACTCTGGTTAGTGCAGTGTTGTTAACATCAGGAAAAAGGGAGCAAACCGAAATCCTCAAACGAGCAATTCTGGGCCTACTTAACTGCAGCAATAATAGTAAAAACCTCCAACCATTGCAATTATTCATGAATCTGTTGGTAAGGTAAAAAAAAGACTTTTGAAACAGAGACACAACAAAACATTAAATGTTGTTCAGAGTAAGAGTGTGATTTCACAAATGAGGATCGAGATAGCTCAAGTGAACTGTGCAGATAGACTGAAGGAAGACACTCAGCAAGGAATAGTAGATACTGAAGGAAGAATACACGGCTCTCAGCAAAAGAGAAACCCAGTTATAAGGAAATATTTTAATACAGGATAAATTAACCATGGTTCGAAGAAATGTACGTACAGTATGAAGCTGAAACAAAATTGGAAACAAAAGTAAGTGAAAGCCTTATAAATCAGGATTACGTAAGAATTAAGCAGATAACCAAACTTATAATGCAGATGGAGAAAATAACTTCCCAGGGCACCCAAGCAAGGCACAAAAATAACGACATTTAGATTTTCTTTGCACGTATAAAAGGGATGAGAGAAAAAAAGTGAACATACAAGAATCCAACCAGCCACAACACCAACACAATCCCCTCCTCCCATGAATCAATGAGAGATTTACAAGAATCAAAGAAATGTCATATGATTGGAACAATTATTTTGTATCAGTCTTTCCTCTGGAAGATAGAGCGAACATCTGATGAATATAAGTAATACAGGTGAAGAAGTAAATAACATCACCATAACTACAGAAATTGTATTAGATAAAATTGTGGTGCGCAAAGCTGCTAAATCCTCTAGCCCTTGATTTTGCATCTTCGGATCCTAAAATAGGTTTGCTGGAGTAGCAGTGGGTGCACTAATTGCAATTTTCAAAAATTTCTTGCATTCTGGAAAAGTAACCGAGCATTGGAATATTGTCGTTGAGACATACTCATTAATAAGCGAGAAAGGCGAAGAGTTGATCATTATAGTCTGATTAGGCTAACATCTGGTTTTGAAAAAAAAAGGCCAGCAATTGTTAATGAGTATGCAAAGCATATCTGTAAAATCAAAATCTAACTAAGCAGACACAACATGATGTCATGAAAGAGAACTCGTGGCTGACAAATTTATGAGCTTTTAGAAATAATTCCTAAGCAGAGGCTAGAAGGGGTTCCAGAAATATGACGCAGTTATTCTTTCTGAAGGCATTGATAAGTTCCAACGATAATGTTATCCCACGAGTATCAAAAGAATTAGAAATTGTACAAAACCCTGAAAAGAGAATTGGCAAATAGGCAGGAAAAATCCAGTGAGGAGAAAGAGTCGGCAACCGGTGACATGTTAGGTTCCATAAGGGTCTGCGCAGGGATCACAACTGTTCAAATATATATTAATAACTTGGAGGATGGGAGTGGATATATTTTAGTCAAGTTTGCAGCTGACATTGAAATCGGTTCAAAGGCAAGTTGCGAAGTGGGTGAACGCAGAACATACAGATTAATTGATAAATCAAGTTGATAAAAAGTGGTAAATGTCTTAAAAAGAGGAAAAAATATGTTCAGTTTGGAAGAGAGAACGAAAGAACCGAGTACTATTCTTGCAACAAAAAGATTTGCCATGTACGTGCAAGAAACCCAGAAAGACAGTGTGCTAGTGCAGCTCACAGTCAGGAATTCTGATAGAAAGTTGGCATTTCTTAAAGGGATTTGGAGGAAAAGAGTAGGAAAGTTTTTCTCTGAACTGTACCATGTGCTTTGCACATCAGGTCTGGAGTAATGTGAGCAGCTTTGATCAGTTTATTAAAGATAATGTGTTACTCAACAGCAGTCAGGGCAGTGTCCAAATGTACATTTAATGATGGGATATACCTTTTTGATTATTCGGGAACATCAAGGATTATGCGGGATGAGCAGAAAAGTGGGCCTGAGGAAATTCAGATGACACATGATCCTATTAAATGGCAAATCAGGATTACGTGCCTGAGTGGCTTATCCGTCATTCTGTTTGTCATCTACTTGTGATCCTCTGGAAATGGTCTATCAAATCACTCAGATTCACTACAATGAGAGGTGGATTACAAATGTTGAATCTATCAGTTATGCCAACATCATATCAATAAAAGAAAGACAAAATAGCAATTGCATGAAGATGGCTGGAAGTAGCTTATACGAAAAGAAAGTTAAACAAAAGGAACCCTCTGTTTATTGGTTCTGCACGATCTTCTCACAGAAACTTAGGTTCTACTTCGAAAGTTAAATCCTTCGTGGTGGCTAGCTAATTTCCGAATCCTCGTTTCGACTGACAAACCCTACATTGTGAGAAAAGGCTATTCAACACTTCAAGTCTGTATTAACCCTGCGAAAAGCATTCCATTCTGCGAGTGCTCCAGATAGCCAACACATCCCTAGAAACTGGATGGAATTTTAGTATGGCTAATTTATCTAACCTGCACATCATTGGACAATGTTAGGGCACCCAGCTGACATGGCAAAAACATACTCTTCACAGTCACCAAGTATGAGAATTGATGTCGGATTCCTGGCACTGTTATGCACTTGTGCTGATAGCTAAGCTACCATGCTGCCACGTCTCGCAAAACCATGTTGTCACATGGCTACTATTTTAATTTCTGCAGTTGGATGTTCCACCTTTAACACACATGAATTATGACATTAGATATTCACAACAATTGAACATGTGATATTTGTCAAACTAACTTAATTCCTTATAAATTGACAATGTAAACCATATAATAGTGCTACCAAAATCGATGAATTGATAACTGACTATCTCATCAGAGCGAAACATGTCAGGTGGGCATCAAGTCATGTACAAAGAGAGAGATGGAGGTAGAGAATGAAGGATACACCAAGCTCAGTGGCAGTTTGCAATGATTGAGAAAGCAATTCACAAAAGTAGTGTTAGTGCAGCAATGCAGGACAGGTTATACTTCTTGTCGTCTACAGAAACGACAGCATCACAGTTGTAGAAATCGAAAGGGCATTTAAAGACCTTTCAGTCCATCGAGTCTACAACAGTCACAAAAAAATTAACTATTCTAATCCCTAGTTCTTGCACTTTTAAAGGCACATAGCTTAAATAGGATCACACGCAATCATTTAAACTCTTATTTAATTTTATAAGGCATTCTGCCTCTACCATCCTTATAGTAAGTGATTCCAGATTCCTTTAATTGCCTGGGTGAAAACAATACTTACAAGTCATCTAAACCTTCTTCTAGTGCCTGAAATATATGTTCCCTGTCTATTGATGTCGTCATTAAGGGGGAAACTTTTTTTTGCTGCTGACAGTGTTCATCACTTATAATTTAATGCACCTCAATCATGCCCCCCTCACAGTCCGCTACTCCAAGGAAAGCACGGGTAGTCTCTCCAATTATCTTCACAAAAAAAATCTCTCCATCTTAAGCGATATCCTAGTAAATCTCCACAACACTAACTCCAGTAAAAAAACACATCTGTCCTCTGGTATGATTCCAAAACTGCTCAAAATGCTCCAGTTATGGTCGACTCATGGTTATACACAGTTACTACATTACAGCTGGTCGTAATCTTCAGTGCTCCGTTAACAAACACATACACCCAGTATGCATCCTTAACCATTTGAATACACTTTAGCACCAATCACATGTCTTCTTGTAAAGCAGCATGCCTGAGAGAGCCGTTTATTTATTTGTTGCAAACACTTCTGTAAATTTGTCAGTCCTAAAAGTCAACTTCTATTTAATATCAAAATATGTTCAATCATAAAATTATTACACAAATATTAGAAACAAATATCAACTATTGAATGTTGACTTTGAATAAAATAAATAATGTTGGAAGACTGTGATACAGCCGTAAAATTCACAATTTGTGATTTTAATATTTTATTCTGCATGCTATTTATATTAATCAGATAGGTGGCCGATGACGTCATAGATCACTTACAGGACAATTCATCGAACTGATCTTTCTGGCCTATCAGATCTGTAAATGAGGCAGGATCAGTTAATGTTACTAACATAAAAATCACAGGTAGCTGTGATTACGTCATGAGCGAATATCAATTTAAATTTGTGAGAGACATCATTGGCTATAAAATCACTTTTGACCTTTAAACGTCAACAAATATGAGGGAATAAAAAGATTGCTCCAATGAAGGGTTTGTAGACTCGAAAAGCTAACTCGTTTTTTTTTCTCCATAGATGGGGCCTGACTTGATTTTTTTTCCCATAGCAATTTTGATTTTGTCTTACAAAGAAGGTGCTGGCTTACGTAAACAAGGTATGACAGTAGAGATGCAGTTATAAAAGAAATTAACAATTGCTGAAAGGAGACTTGAACTTGAAAGTTTTCAACTTGAACTCATAAGAACTCGGAGACAAGGTGCAGTTTTGAACAAACAGAAACAGTTTTACATTGCATTACAAGGGATTGCTGATTATCTGGGTTATTATTGACAGGGAGTTTCAGCAAACAATGCGACCTGTTATGCTTAATTCTCTGACCAGGCAGGTAGATTTGGTCTGGCGTTAATAGAACAACAAAACTACATCTCGTTAAGTACAATCATGGAATGATAACTGTTTGCGTGTTAAGAGAACACTGGTGTGAAAATAGATAAGTCCTGCATTGGATTTATCCTCGGATTCTCTGGGAAGCCAGGGAGTAGATTGCAGAGACTTTGGCTTTCATTTTTACGTCCTCATTGGCTATAGGAACAGTGCCAGAGGACTGTAGGATATCAAACCTTGTCCCATTGTTCTAGAAGGATAGCGTTGACAACACTGCTAATTGTGGACTATGAGCCTAATTTCGGTTGTCGGTACATTCTTGGAAAGGATTACAAGAGATAGGATTTGTAATAATCGAGAAAAAAATAATTTGGTTATGCATAGTCGACATAGCTTGTGTAGGATCGGTCGTGTCGCACATACCTTATGGAGTTCTTTGAGAAAGTGACCAAACAGGTGGATGAGGTTAAAGCAGTTGATGTGAAGTATATGGATTTACGTAGGTTATTGGATCAGGATCACCATGGTGGGCTATTGCAGAATACAAGAAGGCATGGGTTTGAGGGTGATTTGGCGATTTGGATCAGAAATTGGCTAGATGAATGAAGACAGAAGCTGATGGCATATTGGGAATGTTCATCCTGGAGTTCAGTTACTCGTGGTGTAAAGCAAGTTATCTGTTTAGGGAACACTGAGGTTTGTCATTTTTTAAAAATGACCTGGATGAGAGCGGAGAAGAATGGGTTAGTAACTTTGAGGATGTCGCAATGGTGGGGGGCAGTTGTGGATAGTAACGAAACATTTTGCAGGCTACAGAGGGACTTGCATAAGCTGCAGAGCTGGGCTGAGTGGTGGCAATGGAGCTTAATGCGGAAACGTGCTTTAAATGAGAGGTGACAGGTATTGGAAAGATGTCAGAGGTAGTTTCTTTACTCTCGGAGTAGTTCGGTGTGGAGCGCCCTGCCTGCTATAGTAGTAGACTCTTCCACGATAATGACATTTAATTGGTATTTGGAAAAACATATTAATGAAAATTGAATAGTGTAAGTTAGATGGGCTTCAAATTGGTTTCATATGTTGGCTCTGGAATACTTATCAGCACAATGTTTGTGAGCAAACCATTGCAGAAAATGGAGAAAAACCAAAAAACTTCAAAGGAATGGAGAAATTGCTAATTGAGGAACAATGCTTACAGATCCTGTATTTGGATTAGTTTTGAAAATGAATTGGAAGCAAACGCAGTCAAAAGTAAAATATCGAAATGACAGAGACAGGTTGTACAGGTAGAAGTTCAAGTAGCAGAGAATGCATTTAGAATCAAGAAACAAACCCTTATGCCTCTCAGAGACGGCTTTGCAACGTGTGATTCTGAAAGGATCTATAGTATCCGATAGCAATGCGACGAAAGAGAGAAAAGGAGAAAGAGAAGAATAAAGAAAGAACGAAAGAAAGATGGAAGGTCAGAAAGAAAAATCGAAAGAGGAGGAAGGGAAGAAAGAAAGGTAGAAAGGAAGAAAGAGAGAGAGAAAGAAAGACAGAAAGAAAGAAAGAAAGAAAGAAAGAAAGAAAGAAAGAAAGAAAGAAAGAAAGAAAGAAAGAATGAATGAAAGGATTAAAGAAAGAAAGATTGAAAAAGACAGAAGAAAGAAAGATAGGGAGGGAGGGAGGAAGGAAGGAAAGAAAGCAGGATGGAAGAAATAAACAATGATAAATTGAATGAAAGGAAGAACAAATCAACGCAGAGAAAGTGTCAACTGAAAGAAAAGAGTTGACCTCAGAAAACAAATCAAGTTACAAACGAGGATTGAAAATTAGCCCATGATCCCAATAAACACTTCCTTTCGGGGTTTTTTTTTTGTAAATAGTTGATTTCCAAAACTATTTGATCTCAGAGCTTAACAGCAGTGATTTATCATCCCTTGAGTGATGGATCATCAATTCATAACTTTCAAATTAAAGTAAAAATAGAACGTTTTCAACCATTCCGATTATTGAGATACAAAATGAGATTTTTGCGTTCTTTTTAGCGTCTAAAACATCCAGTGAGGATGGTGAAATGACACATCAACAGCTTCTTCAGATCTTCTTGGAACTTGGTTTGGGATACTGCATAGATGAAGACATTGTTGCAGGAACTGAGCAACTGAAACATGTTCGTCACCTCTTGAAAGATAAAGTCTGGATTCTTGAAATCCAGGCCAGTGAAGTAGCCCTTACCAGTAATACGCACATAGAGGAAATGTGCTACATAGGTTACCCAGAGGAGGAGAAAGCTCATTGAAATAGTGAATAGCAGGACAACGGACCTTCTGCGGTTTGCACTCTCAAGATCTGCACAATTGTCATTACCTCGCAGCCTTCTCCGGGCTCTGCTGGCAGTTTGGATGGCTCTTATGGTCAGAACGTTGAGTAGCAAAATGAGGAAGAATGGTAGAACAGGAGTTAAAATGTGGTCCATCCAGTCATAGGCCTGCCATACAGGCGATGTGTAATAGGCAGACTTGATATCACAGAACCAGGGAGTTCCATCCAAGGTATACAATGGTTTGTAGGTGAAGCAGAAAGGGACATTCTTGATGCAACTCATGACAGTAACGCCTCCGATGACCAGCCACGCAGTTTTCTCAGTGCTGTACCTGGTCTTCAGTCTCTGACAGGAGATGGCAATATAACGATCAATGGTGAACGCCACAGTCAGCCAGACTGACCCATCGCGACTAGCATAGATAAGCATGGTGCTGACCATACAGCCAGGAGTGGTGGAAAGAACACTGTCCCTGAAGTAAATGCCACCGATCCTATTGAGGATGACAGCGGTGATAATGACAATGAAATCATTCACTGCTATCATCACCAAATAGTAAGTAATACACCGTGAAAGTCCACACCGTCCTCGGGATAGGATTATGATCGCCATCAAGTTGGCTGTGAAAAGGAAAGATGACAGTTTAGGAGACAACTTGAAAGTCATCAATTGTGTCTAATTTCCTAGTTGAAGACTCTGATAGATGAAAAGCCCCAGCCTACTGTTTGACATCCACTATTGAATGAAAATTGACTTGCTACAGAGGACATCTTCTCCGTCACAAGTTCTGCTCTCAGACACCAATTGTCTCTCCATCTCTGTACGTCATTTGAGAATTTAGGTGCTTTAGAATCTTGAAGACCTTTTCACTTTGAGAAAATTTCCTGAGGTCTCTCCTCCTGATTTTGACTGTCATTACTGATACTGCACATATGCCCTCGTGTTTTGAACTTTGATCTTATGCTCATGTCACTGTTAAGTATATGCTCAATACTAAAGGAATTGTCCCTTGAGTGGCACTTTCAATCCCAGTTGATCAGCCATCACCTGAATCATGACACCCACTTGTCAAACAATACACCACTCACACGCCATCACATTATTGCTCGCAAGGACTTCCATGCACCGTCACCCCTCTGAACAAACAGTTAAATTAATTATTTATATTATTACTGTTCCAATGATAATTTGCATTTAACATTCCTACTATGGTTCTCACGGGTCTCTAACGTCAACCAGCCTAGCTCAGTTCATATCTAGAATTTCCTCTAAACTACTCACATATGAACTTACAAGTGTTAAGTAGAACAAGACCATCAACTACCAAGAGCATGCTCCACAGTCTAAGAAGACAGACAGGAGGCTGGAAGAACACAGCAAGACAGGCAGCATCAGGAGGTGGAGATGTCGACGTTTCGGGTGTAACCCTTATTCATGATCCCTGAAACGTAAACGTCTCCACTTCCTGATGTTTCCTGGTTTGCTGTGGTCTTCCGGACTACTGCATATCGACTTTGGATTCCAGCATCTTCAGTATTTTTGGTCTGTTTCACCCACCATCCAAGACGGGTGTGTTTCAGGTTTAATATTTCGATTTCCCACAGATAATTATTAATCTATTTGCCAGCCAAACCTTTATCCACCTTTATTTAAAATTGTGAATGTATGCACAAAAGAAGCATTCATTCTCCACCACCTTACCAAGCTGATTTATGACATTATACAATTCGATTAAGTCATGCATCTTTGGCTTCACAGCTTCAGATTAAAGAAATTCAACATTTGCAATCTATTCTCGTGGATAAACCCATGGAAACCTTCTCTGAACTATCTGCATTTACTCCATTTCTTAAAGAAGGAAACCAAAACTACACACTATAATTCAGATTTTGTCTGACTTCGTCTGTATTAATGATTCATAAGATCGCTAGTTTAAGTAGAATCTCTGTCATAATTAAGGATAACATTCCATTAGCCTTCCTGATTATGGGCATCACAGAATACCTGAAGTTTTGCCACATGCAATAGAAAGTGTAAGTCACACTTTGCATAGAATCTCGACAGTTGTTTTCTCATTAAGTAAAGCTCTGCCTTTTGCACATTTCTTCCAAAACTGAATAACTTACACGGTTATGAATGTATTTAATGCGTTTGGAAGTAAGAGTGTATCTTTGTCAAAATAAACTATAAAACTCTAATGCAACTAGATAGGATAAATACTGGAAGGGCGTTTTGAACATCAGTTTAGTCCAGAACTGCAGGCTTCAATACCACGAATTGGAGTAAAACATTTTGCTCTGAAATGAGAAGAAATATCATCACCCACAGAGTGAGTCTGTTGATTTCTCTCTAACAGAAAACAGTCGCAATCGAAACATTGATTGATTTCAGGAAGGAGTTGGAACGAAATATATCAAAGGAAATAATATTAAAACTGGAGAAATGACAAGTGGGTGTCATGATTCAATCGTCAACATGGAAGCAGACCAGTTTGTAAAGGTATAATGGCCGGGGTTTGCTCGCATTTACTTTGTAACCAGTTATGAAACACCTCTGCAGTAATTCGAATTTGAACTCGGATCTCCTGGCTCAGAGGTAGGCCAAAATTTACAGCACTACAAGAGCCGTCAGATTAAGCATCTCTTCTCAACCTGGAAAAAATAACACACGCAGTTTTGTGTTGAATTCGCCCAATTCCAACCACAAGACGACAGGGATGTTTAAATCTACCTGTATCCTCAGCAAACCGCTCATACCATCAAGATTAGAAAGTTCCTTGACTAGGTTCGTTCATCTGTAAGTTTCATGACATTACCTTCTCCGCCAGATCTAATTTACTGATGGAAATCAAAGTCTCATGCAGGAATTACTGTTCGAGACAAATACATAGTTATATGTAGTATGCGTTTCTGCCTATGAGATAATCATTATCCATGTTGAGATGCGAACATGCGCGTCATGGACTTTCATTTTCTGCAATACCCTTTTATGCAGCAACTTATTAAATGTCTCTGGAAATGCATATGCATCATGTCTAGGAGATCCGCCTTAACCACAGCATGAATTATCTATTCAAAATGTATAAAAACGTTGTTAGAGATTGGTTAGGCAAATCTCCAACGTCCCCACATTACTGCGATTCTCCCATCTACTGCATGTTTGAGACACAAAAAAACGTTTCTGCGTAACGAAGTATCCACTTTCTTCTATTTCATTAAACTTTTGATAATCTTCCCAAATATCTCCTCCGTATATTTCTTCTTCATTGGGTCCCCCATGAACCATCGTCATCATGCATAATTCAATGGTTGATTTTAACAATATATTCAACAATTGTAGATACTTAACAATGGTCGATTTTAACAATAGATTCAACGTTTCCAAGTGAAAGGTGAAGACACACAAGAAATGTTTAGTTTGACAAAGCCAATCACATCTCCTTAGCGTTAAAGGAAGTCAATTATTTATTATTAAAAAAAGAAAATATGGAGGTAAAATATAGCACAAGACGAGATAAATAACACATTAAAATCTTGCAAATATATTCAGCTGTATCAAACATTTCTATTATTAATCTTGTGTTCGCATTGGCAATGAGGACTGCACAGTTAAAACTCACAATGCTGTGAGTAGAGTTGTCATATTGTAGATCCGTGTAATCACTAAAAGCTTATTGATTTTTGACTGCATTTGAAAGAATTAGTTTACAGCGCTAATTAATTGAATCTCATTGTCAATAAAATTAGAGTTAATTCAACTGGACTACACAGCCAGAACTCTATGTTTCATTGCAACATTATTGTTCCATGAAAAATAATATCATAAACCGTGCTTTCGAGGCATTAATTTAAATTTTGGGCTCAGAGATATCACTTCAATGTAATATTAATTATTGTTACTGTTACTTCAGCAAAGTAAAACTTTGTCACTGCTCATATGTTTCACATACTACATTAAATAACATATTTAATTGTGCACAAAGGAAATGGAACAAATATGCTTGATATCACTGTAATCCAGCATAATTTTCGACTAACCAAGCTCTTTGTATTTAGTCACAGTTCAGGAAGGAATGGCCACATCCCAAAATAGAGGCTGTATTATGATGACTCGCAAAACAAGAAAATTTTAACTGATGTATAACACCTACCCGGCACCCCAATGGCAGCGAGTACACAATAGTAAATTGCATAGAACAGGCCGTTGGCTGGACCATGCATTGTCTTGTAAATGCGATTAAAATTCTACAGACTACTTACCTTACCTTTGAAACAAATGCTAAGCGGTCTCATTTATAGCGGGTGAAATTCTCCAGGTAGTATATTAAATTCCAATGTGCACCTTAATTACATTTCAGTGAACACATTGATTAATTCTAGGTTTAATGCCTTCTATTTGTAATGTTGGTAAAATGGATAGATTATGCAAATATGTGGAAAATCTGCTTGGATATTAAACCAAACCCGTGCCAAAAGATAAATTTATATCTCGATTAAGCGGAGTTCTTGATGTTAGAAAATGTCCCGAGGTCCAGTCTCGAATGTCAAACTGTCTGATCATATCTCTTCCATGATCCCGATTTTTTTTTCAATCTGTTTTTTCAGTTCTTCTATTTGTTTCTGCTTAGTGATTTAATTTTCAAGGTTTCAGGTTGTAAGAATATTCATCAAACTTACAGATGATGAATTATTTGATACGATGCCTACACATCAGTTCCTCTGCATTACCATGCCATGTAAATATCGTGCATTTTGAGAAGTACAGATCTTTTTACTTCATTGTATTACAGAGTCATAGAGATATACTGCACGGGGACACACCCTTTTCTTCTATCTTTCCCATGCTGACCTGATATTCAAGATTAATCCATTTTCCAGCATTTCGCCCATGTCCCTCGCAACTCTTCCTTTTTCAGAAAACCATTCAGACGCATTTTAAATATTGCAATCGTACCAGTTTGCAACACTTTTTCTGGCAGCTTACTCCGTATGCACACCATCCTGTGGATGAAAAGTTGCCCCTGAGGTTCCAATTACATCTTTCCCCTCTCACGTTAAACCTATGCAATCTCAGTAGTGACTCCCAACCCACTAGATAAAATTTTGCCTAGCTAAAATTTGAATGCCTTTCATGATTTTATACACTTCTAAAAGTTCACCCCTTCGCCAGGAAAATAGCCCTACTCTAATAGACCTCTCCCAAAGGCTAAACCCCACCAACCGTGGCAACATCCTTGTAAATCTTTTCTGAACCATTTCTGGTTTCACAACAGGAGGGAGTATTTCAACATCGGCTGAACCAATATGCTGTACATCTGCAACATCACCTCCCAACTTCCATATTCAATGCACTTGCTTATAAAGTCAGGCACACCAAACGCCTTTTTCGCTGTCATACGTACCTGCGACTCCATTTTCAAGGAACTATGAACTTGCATTCCAAGCACTTTTTGTTCAGCAACGCCGTCCAAGAGATTTCCATTAAGTATACAAGTCATGCCTTGATTTGCCTTTCCACAATGCAGCAACTCACATTTATCCAAATTAAACTCCATCTGTCCATCGGCCTATTGTCCCATCCGAACAAGATCCCATCGTAATGTGAGGTAAATTTCTGTGCTGTCAACGATACCTCCAATTTTTGTGTTATCTGCAAACTGATAAACTATATCTCCTAAGTTCAAATACAAATTATGTACATAAATGCCAAAAAGCATTGGACCCACCAAGGACCTTTGTGGCATATGCCGATAGCAGGTCTGCAGCCAAACAGGCAACACTTTGCCTATGTCCTCTGTCTACAACCTTTAAACCAGTTTTGTATCCATATATATTGTTCTCTCTGTTTTCCATGTGATCTAACCTTGTTAACTAGTCTGCAATAAAAAAAAATTTCAAACTTTACTGAAGGTCATGTAGGTCACAACAAACGCTCTGTCCTCATCAATTCTTTTTGTTACTTATTCAGAAAACACAATCAAGTTAGCAAAACACGATATCTCAAGAACAAAGCCATGTTGACTATCTCTAATCAGTCATTTCTTTTCTCAATACATGTCAATCCTATCGCTCAGGTTTCCCTCCAAAAAATTGCCCAGCATCATTGATCTATGTAATTCATTATCTTTTCCATACCATGTTTCTTCAGTGGAGGCACCATGTTAGCCAAACTCCAGTCTTCCAGTACTTCACTTGTGTTTATGGATGGTACAATTATCACAGTAATGGATCCAGCAATCACTTTGCTCGCTTCCCACACAGTTCTCGGGTACACCTGATTAGGTACTGGGGATTTATCCACCTTAATCCGTTTTAAGACGTCCAGCACTAATTCTCTGTAATATGGACACTTTCAAGAAGTTTCATGATCTTTATCTGCCATATCTTTCTCCAAACTAAACCCTGATTTAAATCTACGTGTTAAGTAACTTGCCAATATCTCGTTGTTCCAACAGGCTTGCTCATTTTTAAGAGGCTTTGTTGTCTCTCTCTAGTTACCTTTCGTCTTTCATGTCTTTATAAAATCCCTTTTGATTCTCCTTAACTCTATCTGCTAAGCTACTTCATGTCCACTTTTTGTCCTCCTGATTTCCCTCTTCAGTATACTTTTCATGCCTTCATATTCTCCTTGGGATTCACTCAATTCCTGCTGTCTGTACGCGACATGCGCTTCTTTTTTATTGGCCAACATCTCAAATTCTCCACTCATCAAGCATTCCCTACACCTACCAGACTTGATGTTCACTCTAACAGGGCTATACTGTCTCTGGGCTCTCGTTAACTCCCCTTCGAATACTTCCCATTTTGCAGTTGTTCCTTTATATGCAACCATCCATCCCAACTCAACTTTTGTTTCTTCTTTGATAAAATCGTCAAAATTGGCCTTCCCCAATGTAGAAATTAACTTTTAGATCCTGTCTATCCTTTTCCATCGCCATTTCAAAACCAGTAGAATTATGATCGTGCGATTGAAAACTCTAAAGCAAAGAAAGCCATCAAATTCTCAAGATACAGAATTTGCAGTGAAGTACCAATTGATAGATGCCCTCATTTAGCATAAAAATGAACACAGCGGATTTCCGTAATTAATAGACATGATTTTGAAATAAGATGAAAACATCAATTTTGGTCTCATCAGGTGGGTTCAATGTAACCAGTATTTGTACTAGTTTAACAATAATTGAGACAGACCAAAATTTCATGCAGTAATAGCTGTAACTTCGTGCAATGGCATCGCAGAAAGTACCAATTACTGTAAATCGTCAATTGAAAGGAAGGGTTTCTTTTTTGTTCTTTCTTTGCTTTTTCCTATCTGCATGTTGGTCATAGCTTCACATTATTGTTGCATGAGTGAGTAAAGTGCAAGCTCTGAGGTGGCGTCCTTGAAATTAAATGTTTTACGACATCCCACTTCATCTATTTAAAGAAATGTGAATAAGAAAAACAGATATTACTGCACAGAATCTAGGGAAATGGTTAAATGCCTCCAGTCAAGAAAAAGTCATTCTGGAAAGGCTGCATGCAATGTGTTAACAGGGAATGGGGCGGAGAGAATATTGTGTCGGCTGTGTGGTTCGCTGAACCTGAACACTGGTGATTAATTGAAAACATTTGAAATACAATCAGCATCACAGGTTGTCGCGTTAATAATTACTTTTAATGAATTCAGCTGGCTGAATGCCCAGACCTCCCTCCTCATGACATAGGGACTGCTAAAGTGCTTTGCATTTGACAGGATCTCGCACTTCAGACTGTGCAGTCTGAATAAGGAACTGGATGAATAAATCCTAAATAATCATGCCCATTTCAGGTACTTGCAACAACTCTTCCATTAAATCCTTATTCATCTTAGCAAAACTGGAGAAAGATTCAACTGACTTCAGTTGTTAAACACCCTGTAGATTCACAGTTTTGAGCAGTGACTAAATGCATTGACACTGTCTCTGTCATTTATTTCATTTGGATTGATGCAAGCTATCACTGTCAGTATTTAACTCTCAGAGATAAATTCCAAAGTTTCGAATTGGGGAACCTTTTCTAAAATTGAGTTAAATTGTTGCAAGTTATCTGCACTGTTTGTAAAATTTATTCAAAAGGCGCAGAGCTGGGATCGAGCAAGGATGAATTTAAAATCAGATAGAGCAGAAGGGGAAAGTAAAGGAATGATTGAAAACTATGATAATACAAAGAACTACGAACGCTGAAAACTTCAAAGATAACGTGTTATGAAGTTGTAGGTGTACAATACCTTCAAGAAAGTAAAAGCTATCAGTGACAGCACCAAGTGTTCTTAATAAGACACAATACAATATGTGCTCCAGCTACTAGGATAGCTGGTTGCTTGGAAACGACAAAACAAATTCGAATTATGCCAAACACTTTAAATTATAATCCACAAAATACCAAATTCCAGTCAAGTTTCAATTCAGTATATTTACATTCTTTAAATCCAGTGACACAAACCAATGCTTTGGGATATACGACCGAGCAAAATTGAACTGTGGGAAGAGAACTGCCACCAGCCTAACAGATGTAGACTGCCAGTAAGAACTCTCTGAGAGATACCTGACTCGAGAAGGAGTTTGCAAGGAGAAAAACCCCAACACTGACCTGGAGAGTCAATCTAACAACGAAAATAAAGAGAAGATTCGAAGACTGACTAGTATTCAAAGTTGAACTTTACTGTAATTCATAATCGGGAGTTTTATCAGATTAATATTATGGAAGGAAAGGTAACAGGTAGGTTAGACTAAGGAATTGTTAATAATTGTTCGTTAATTATTCTGTGTTACAGTTTAAGAAATAAAGTTAATTTTTACTTCGCATAATTCTTGGCCATTTATATTTATTTACAGATTTTTTTTCACAGGACAAACCTTTTTTTGTGTGTGTGTTGCTAGTTTTGACTTCAGCAGAACGGTTTACCCGTGTCGTTATATGAGAGATTTTCTATTTGTAATTTGTACTCTGCTGTATTGGGTTTCATTTCACACTAGTCTATGCTCTTCTCTGAGTTCTCTGGGAGAATAATTCGACACGAATCTTTCGCTCTGATTTCTCTCCACAGATTCTGATAGACCTGCAGAGCTTTACCGGCAATTTCTATTTCTGTCTCTGATTTATAGCAAATGCAGTTCTTTCTGTTTTTGTGTCCTTTCTTGCATTGTTTATTCTCTTTTTCCTTACTGTTCACAACATTTCGAAATTTTGTGGCAGTCAATCTACTTCGTTGCTGTACATCATAAATGTAAACAGAGCCATCCTTGACACTTAAGGTTCAGCTTAGCATTACTATCTGGCGCCTGGTGTTCAGCGAATTTCGGTTCCAGACTCCTAATCTTCACATTATGCAAATTTCTCAAGAGTTACATGAAAGCCTGAGGTAAACCATAATATAAAATGCCTTTTGTCAGTCCAGTTATAGCCCATCAACGAAATTAATCAATTTATGCTCTGTGTTACTTCATCAATGACTCAGAAAAGTGAGTTGCTTAACATTAGGGAAATTATCTTCTTTCCTTAATTCACATTGGGCTAAATGACTAAATGTTATGTTACTAATTTATCCGATTTTCCTGTCAGTGTACACGCAGTATGCAATATGTGACTTATTCTGTGATTGGAATAGATCTGCTGCATAATTCTGAATGAGGGAGAAATGACTTTCAACACTTTGGGTCATTAGGCATGAGCAATAATCACTTACTTAGCCAGCAAAGCATTCAGCTCATGTTTTCCTTTCTTTTAAAAAGACATTCGTGGACAGTCACTGATATGAAAAAATATGCCTTCGTCCAATACACGGAAAACATCCCCATAACCTTTGTGAAGCTGAAGTTTTGGCCTGTTGTTTCGCCATAAAATGCAAAACAATAGTGCTTAATTGTCAGGCGAAATATCATGGAAATGCATATGTGTTATCCTTATGTCTACTTTAGCAATTGGACGGAAGTGGCCAGTTCTCGCAAATTAACAAATTTGTCTAGTTTGGTTTAGCAAACCGAAGCTGCTGGGAGAAGAGAAGCTGCTACAGTGAAACATATGTCGTCAACTTCAACAGATGTTTCTTGCCTGAGTTTTCTCCCTGACCTTTCTGCTGCCTGCAGAACCTATGTTTCTATTTACTTTTTAACCAAGGGGTGTCCTTGTGGGATGCTGCGGTAATTGGAAGAGCTCCTTCATTAAGTTGCGGTTTTGAGTCGGTTTGGTTTTCAGATACTTAAGCTATTCTAAACTTTGTCTTCCTTTGTTCATGTGTCCACTGTAGCGTTCAAATAAATGTTGCTGGTTTTCAAGCCGAGTGATTTGACAAGCTGCATCACTCCTAGAATATCCACTGTGCATCTGCTTTTAAAATAAGAAAAAAAAAAGGTTAGGCTCTGGGTTGCCTTCTTAAAATAATTGCGTTTAGGCCCGTCCATAACAGATTGGGGACTCTTTGCGGGATTTGTTCTGTTGTTCCAAATTTAGATTGCCATGTTTGAATGCAAAAGGTGCGAATGGTAGACGTTAGTGACTTTTTTTCCAGTGTTGAATTCGGTTCGTTTCAGAAAGTGCTTGTTGCAGCAAAGACTCCATAAGTCACTCAGGTTTTTCTGGCAGTAGTGACGTTTAGGGGTTTTCAAGAAGTGAGCAAGGCCAAGCTGTTGGAATGGCAGACAAGCTGGAAATGTCATTCGAATCTTCGGAAATAGCTAAATTTCAATCGAACATCAAGGAGCTTCATTTTGAGGCAAAAGAAAACAAGGAAGAGAAAAATAAATTAAACAGTTTCACTTACAGTTAAAAGTCGATTCAAGAGAATAAGAAGTCAAGGCCCTAGCAGAAAGTAAAGAGAAAGAGAGATAGTTTGAACTTCATAAATTGGCACATGGAGATGAAAGTCGACCTAAAAGGATGGACGTGAAGGCAGAAGTTAGGCTTAGTGAATAAGAAAGTGAGGATGAGCAAACCAATCGTAGCCAAAGGCCTGTTATGAAACTGGTTAATTATATATAAAAATTGCTTGAACCTAATAAGAAGGATGGTTCAGACTTTATATTTCATTTTGGAAGGTTGCTAAGCAAATGAAGAGGTCTGTAACTACCTGGGCTTTGTTCATCCAAACAAAGCTGTTAGGCACAGGTATTGAGTAATTTGCATCACTATTAGAGGATTGATTTGGGGAATATTGGGAGGTGAAGGCAGCAATGTTAAGTGTAGAAAAGCATGTGACAGAAATCAACAGACAACGTTTCAGGGATCTAAGGAGGGATCATGGTCAACCATTGCGTTTGAAAGAATCAAGCAGTGTAACTTTGATTGGTGCATACCGACGTTAAAATAGATCAAACATATTACTCTCTTACAGGGGCGTTTATTTTGGAAGAGTTCAAAAATTCACTTGCTGAAGTAATAAGAACTCATATGGGAGAGCAGAGATTTAAAGCGGCACGATTAGCAGCTGAATTGTCTGATGATTATGAGTACATTTATAAATCATAGTTTAGTGCCTAACATCAAATTTAATGCTTTAGGGATAGAACGTGGAGAAAAGAGAAATCTTCACGTGGGAAGGAAAAGCGGACCTCGTCGAAGATCATAAAGATAGCATACAACAAGGTCGTAAAAAGAAACCCATGAAGAAGGAAGAGAAGTGAAAAAGCTCTGGTGTTTTCACTGGAAGAAGGCCACATGAATAGAGCGTTGGTGGGTTAGGAAAAGTACTGGGAAGACCGATGTAGGTAAACCTAAATCTAAATCTAAATCTAAATCTAAATCTAAATCTAAACAGGACAAGCGAGAGAATTTTGTTGGAGTGGAAAAGGAAAGGACAGTAAGGCTAAAAAGCTGCGACAGAATTCATCACTTGGCCAGAGATTGATTGAAGAGGCAGTGGCAGATCATCTCTAAAATATTTACTTGCGAAAGTTAGGTTTGTTCGAAAAGGCCAGGCGCAACACATAAAGCCGTTATGGTATTAAGAGGTATCGGATCATATGAATCTTTTTTTGTTGTTGAGAGATGAAGAGATATGTAACTCAGAAGGACTATTGCTAGACAAGTTGCGAGGGTATGGAATTCATGATGAGAAAATAAGTGCTCATTTATATCGGAAGACGTTTAAGTTTCAAGTGAAAAGTAGAGAAGTGGTGGTCGGATATACTGGAGGAAACTCTTGACACCAAGATAAAAAATTTGACCTTGCTAACAATAGAATTCATTCACAGGTAGAACTACTGCCTCTTGTGTCTGAATAAAAAACAGGAAAATCAGGGAACTGAGTTATTACAGAAAGCATCGTCTGTAAGTATTCTTGACTTTGAGCTAACAAGGTCATAAATTCACAGGTTGAAACAATAGGACAAAACAAAGAATGCGGAGGAGATAGTTAAAGATGAATTTTCAAATGCCATGTTCTTCAAATTGTTGAGGCAAAGCAAGAGCAGATGGAGGACAAAGTAGACTTTTTTAAGTCAGAGAATTAATTGAATTACAATAGAAAAATGAAATTCCGTATCACTTCTATCTAAAAGCATTCTCAACAGACGATTCTGAGTGCATAACTGAATTTCAATATCTCAAACAATAGATGCATTAATGATGAAATGGCGGTCATAACACAATCAGGCAGATGTGAATAGGGCAAAAGTTCATCAAGTCATTTTACCAGTGGGTTATCGAAAGGAGGTAGCTCACAAATTACAGTAGTAGGTCAGTTAGTTGTGAGAAAAACTCAAGATAAAATGCAAAATCATTTTTTCTCACTTGTACTGCATAAGGATTTAGTCTAATTTGCCTGACATGTCAGCCGTAATAGATAATTGGAAAACCACAAGTCTCACCTTTAATATCCATTCCTACATTTGAGGAACATTTATAAAAGTCTTAATTGATTGTGCAGGTGCTCTAACTAAACAATAAGTGGGAATTGGTATTAGTTACCAAGAATGAATGTAGCCACCAGATTTTCAAAGGGCGTTGCATTGGGCAAAATCACAACTAAGACGATTGTGGAAGGGTTGCGCATGTTTTTCACTAGATATAGACTACTCACCGACATAGAGGCATAGAGTTTAGAGTCCTACAGAACAGAGACAGGATCGTTATTCAAAACTGGCCCTTGCCGAGCAAAATGCCCGTCCACTCTAATCCAATTTCCTGGCACTTGGCTCATATTCATCTATACTTTTACTATCCATATTTTGGTCCAATGGCTTTTAGATGTTGTTAAAATAGCCACCTCAATCGCTTCCACTGGCTGCTCATTCTGTAAACGTACCAGCTTGTGTGAAAGAGGGGTTGCCCGTCAGGACCCCTTATATTATTTGCCCTCTAGCCTTAAACTGTTACCTTCTCGTCCTCGATTCCCCAACTGTCGGAAAAAAAAGACTGATGCCAATCACAATATACATCTCATGATCCTATAAGGTCTCTCTTCAGTTTCCTACACTCTAATAAAAAAGTATTTGCTTGTCCCACCTCTCCCTATAATTTGGACCATTGATTCTAGGCGACGTTCTTGGAAATTTATTCTACACTCTTTCCGGTTTAGTTACATCCTTCCTAAAACAACATGAACAAAACTGAATACAATACTGCAAGTGCGGCCTCACCAGCCTCCTATCGAACTGCAGCATAACTTCCTACGTTCTACGCTCAATGCCCTAACTGATGAAAACCAGTGTGCCAAATGTCTTCTTCACTGCCCTGCCTACCCGTGACTCCACTTCAAGAGAAACGGGAACCTGAACTCCAAGATCCCTCTGTTCCACTACACTTCTTAAGGGAGTTCCATTCGCCATGAAAATGTTGCCTACATTTGACTTTCCAAATTGTAATGCTTCACACTTATCTTTATTAAAATCCATTCGCCATTTATCGGACAACTTTCCCAGCTGATCAAGGTCCTGATGCAATTTCTGACAACATTAATCGCTGTCCACGATACTGCCTATTTTATTTTCATCAGCAAACTTACTAACCATGCTGTGTACATTCTCGTCGAAATCATTGATATAGTTAACAAACATAATAGCCCAGCAACGACCCCAAAGCCACTCCACTAGTCACAGGCCTCCAGCCTGACAACATCCTTTCCATGTTACCCTCTGCATCCTACCAGCAAGCTAATTTTGTATCCAATTTGACAGCTCACTCTGGACTGCACACGATCTAACTTTCCACATCAGCCAATGATTTGGAACCTGATCAAATGCCTTATTAAAATCCATATCGTTTGCATCTATCGCCTTGCTATCGTCAACCTTCCTGGTTACTTCAGCAACGAACTCTAACAAATGTGTGAGCCACTTACAAAGCTACACAAAATTAGGACACATTTACATCATGCTTCAATTTTTCCATCAAAGTTATTCAATGAAACTATACACAGATTCCGAATAAAAACAATCCAAATGTATCCATAACCGCAGGGATCATGAGAAACAGGGCGTCAGATGTTCAAGACACCGTGGAAGGCCTACAGTCAAGACTGTACAGAAGGTTGGCAGAAAGGAATTGCGTTTGTAATTTTTACCATTAGAAGTGCATCGAATGAATCAAACAAATTCAGTCTACTTGGGGCATGACTTGAGGGGACCACAGAAATTTATTGAGGAGAAATTGGCAGAACACAATTTAGACTCCACATATATGGAAGATGTGTAAAATTTCAGGGAATGGTAAAAATAGAGCTGGGGACTTAGCTACACATCATTAAAATTATCACAGGATACAATGAAACAGGAAGCGGACAATCAAGCAAAATCTCGCCATTTTGCTGTTGGAGATAAAGTGTTAGTTTTCCTTTCATTGTCACATGAACTTTTAATAGCAAGGTTTAGTGGATCCAATCAAGTCGAATGGTAATTGAATGTATTGAACTGTTTGATTAGGACTTCAGACAGAAATACATCACACCTTGTGTGTTTCGTGAACAGATACTTTGAAAGCAAAGGAAAGAAAAAGGAGAATGATTTAATATTTGCAATACAGAGTGAAGATCCGAATTCTGAAGATTCTGAACTTGACATTCTTCAACCTAAATTTGAAAATGAGGAAGTTGTCAATAAATGGAATAAATTATTGTGTTACCACCAGAGGAAAGTAGTTCTGGCCTGGAGGAGTCCTTACTATCACATGTGGAGATACGTGGAAATAATCTGGCAAATAGTCATCTAATTATACTTGATAGAGTTATAGGAAATGCTGTTGCAATTAAGCAATATCCTTGGAGACGTAACCCTCTGAAGTTGGCACAAGTTCAAAAAGACATTAAGCGCATGCTCCAAGACGACCTAATCAAAGTACTTTGCAGTCACTGAGTTCAACCACAGTAATTGTGCCAAAACCAAATGGTACCCAATGGTTAGCTGTGAACTATCACGAACTGAATGTAGTTACAAAGTCTAACTCAAAAACGACTTTGCGGATAGAAAAATGCATTGAGAATTTTGGACAAGCAAAGAATATTTATAATTTGGACTTACTCCGAGGTTGCTGGCAGGTACCTATATCCGCAAGAGCTAAGACAATTTTGGGATTCGCAACACTGAATGAAATGTATCAATTTCAAGTCATGCCATTTGATATGAAAAATGTGCCAACCACATTTCAAAGACTAACCAAGAAATTGATTTCTGAAGTACCCAATTGGTTGATATATATATCGACATCTTGATGATGCTTATTCATACATGGAAGGAACATTTGCTTCATCTATCAGAATTAATCGATCTACCTTTGCAGGCAGGTGTTTTTGCCAAACCTGGTTAAAAGTGAATTTGCCAAAGCCCAAATCAACTTCCTGGGCCATATTATCGGATATGGAGAGGATCTTCACGGAATATGAAAAAACGGTAATTGAAGAGATTACCATAGCATCGCTGAAGAGAAAAGTACTGCGATTCCTGAGAATGAATGGGTTTTATCGGAAATTAGTACCAAAAGTTAGCAATGCGTCTCTTCCCGTCTCTGATTTACTAAAGAAATGTAAGAAGATTCAGCAGACGGCAGATTTTCCAAAGACATATGACAATCTGGAAGCTGTGTTAAGCACTGGCCAGTATTAGCCACGCATAATTATTCAAGATGACTATCTACGTAAGTGATGTAAGTGTCGGTACTCTACTGTTACAAGAAGTTGACGAGAAAATTTTAAAAAAGGCCTATCGGATATTTCTCCAGGTAATTGAAAATCAATCAGTAGAAATATATGACAATTGATAAGGAGTTCTCGAGCTTCGTGTTGCGAGTAACATGTCTAAGACAATCATGAACACTGATAATTAAGATTTTGGAGAAATGTAAGGAGAGAAGTTCCAGAATGTGTATAAAGAGCTTAATATTGCTGACATTCAATTTGAACATTGTACAAGTCACACTGACGAATTATCACGACTTCAAAGAATATCGAACGTTATCAGTGGCAGGAGTAAACAGGCTGAAGTAGAATTTAGTGGTGCACACTTGCATGGTTATAACCAATGTCATGTTTATGAATTGTAGTATACTAACAGAGTAAAACTGCGGAGTTTTCAAATGGAGCCATCTTAGTTTTTCAAAATGTATATTTAAGGAGGAGTTGTGATGGTGTTCTCAGTTCGAAAAGGTTAGTTTGTCACTGGTTTTGTTCAAGAAGGTTGCTGAAGGTAGAGACGCCGATGTATTTACTTTAACAATGGCAACAGAGTTCTCGCAGTTGACGTTTTTTTATGGCTAGGTTTAGGTTCAGCCGGTGGTCAGAGCTGCTGATGGTAGAGAAGCTATTGCAATGAGTAAACATTCTATGCTTCAGTGAACGTTTCTTATCTGACTTTCCTCTCTGAAATATTTTGCTACCCATCGAACCTGTGTTTGAATTTAACTTTTGCCAAAGGGTGTGTTCTTGGGATACTGTGAGAATTGGAACAGCTTCTTCGTTAAGTTGCCAGATCAAGTCAATTTTGTTTCCACGTAGTTAATGTCACAAGGCTGGTCCTTTTCTTTTTCCCTAAAAGTTGATCCTTTTCTCAAGGATATTGTGTCCTTGTTTTTTTTGCAGAGGGGTCATAAGCAAGTCGGGCTCCGAAACGGCTGGATTCGTTATAGAGAAAAAGATGCTTTTTTGTTTATATGTAAACCGGTGAGACTTTTGGCCAAAGCTTTCATGTCTTTAGAAATAAAATGCATAAGTCAAGGGGGATGACCAGGTCTGTAGCTAAACAGTTCGGTTCAGAAGTTAATTAGAGAATTTCAGCAGTGCAGCTGTGTGGAAACAGGCTGCCAATCTATGTTTCTACTTTTGCCCTTCTAACTTCGATCTGTAAGTCTTTCATTTTTTGTTCTGAGCATAAGTGGAGTGGCTTATGTGGTTAGCTGTGCATATGTGGAACGGCATAATTATGAATAGTTTAGATAATCTGAGTTCTGAAGGTGCTCTTTCTTATGTTCTTTGTGTTTCATTCCATAAGAGCTTTTTGTCTATTTTTAAAACTGTTAGTGAATCTAGCTAACTTCCTCCGAGCAATTCTGTCTGTACATTTACAAAAATAAAACTGGAAAGTTACGGTCTGGGATAATTGCTGAAGAAATTTTTGAGAGGTCTGGCCTGGTCCATAACATTAAAATGTTCTAAATTCTGTTTTCTTCTGTTTCAACTGTAGTGTTGAACTAAATTATGTTTAGTTTAAAGCCGAGAGGTTTGACCAGGTGCATCAATCCTGAAACACCCGCCACGCACGTGCATTTAACATAAGAGAAAGTTATGGTCTGGTGTACCTTCTCAAAGTGAGTTGAGAGTTCTGGCCTGGTCCGTAACAAATCTCATACACTTCATCGTTTTAATTTCCAGTCATAGGTTAATGATTTATTTAATTGGCTTTTAATTTAAAAAAAAAATCTTCTGAATTCTGCTGTCAGGGTGTGACAATCTGAAGAAAGCAATAGTTTGTGTACTTGAAATGTTTATTATTTCGAAAGAAAGACATGACATTGACATGTTTGCTCAATATGTCATGAAGTTATCAGTGTTCAACATAATGATTCTAAGCTCGAACCGTTATTGTACCAGCAGGATCACACCGTCAACAAAAATAAGCTAAATATACTTGAACCGGTAGAAATTCTGTGATGACGCAAAGAGCTCTGCATCTGATGCAAATGAAGAAGTGGTGCATGCCTGTTTGGATTCAATGTATTTAATAGATAAACTTGCACTAATGATAAAATGCAAGCCATCAATTTCAAAGTTTTGAACTAGCAGAGACATTACTTGTTGGAGAATTCGTTTGTTAACATTCATATTGTTAGCTTTTTCAAACGCTGCACATGCCTGAGGTAATGTATCACATTTAACCCTGATTCTATTATGAAAGAGTTACGAGGCAATGGGGCTAATTTTCTGTCTTTTATTTATTTTATGTGAGTTGCTCAAATGCCGTTTATTCATTGTGAAGCATTTGAAATAAGTAGATAACAGTACAAATATGCAGATAGAGGTAAATACTAGGATTTCGTAATAATCCATTGCAAATAAAGAAACCCACTCTATTGTTGGTGCTCCAGGTGAGACTTCACCTGTAGCAGAAAATCATCAAACAAGGCCTCTAAATTAATTTGAGTTTCTCTAAATAAATTCAAGCATGTGTCGACGATTCATAACATGCTGACTTTCCATTCCAATTAAGAATTTTAATTTTTCAATTCTCTGACAATGAATTGTTTATCGCTTCAATGTTGTAGAGTCAGGAATAATTTCATCCGAATTATTGGGGCTCAATGGCTCAGTATTGTGTCACAGCGCCAGAGATCCAGGTTCGATTGTAACCTTGGAAGACTGTGAAGAGTTTGCATAATCTCCCTATACCTGCGTGGATTTCCTCCGTGCGCTCCAGATTCGTCCCGCAGTCCAAAAATGTGTATGTTAGGTGAATTAGCTGTGCTAAATTGACCATAGTGTTCTCCAATATGTAATTTACGTCAGGATAATGAAGTGGGGAACTGAGTCTGGAATGGGTTACTATTCGGACGGTCCGTGTGGACATGCTGGGTCAAGTGACGTGTTTCCACAGTGGAGGGATTCTATGATTCTTAGCGAAATTTGTTATAATTAACTGTTGTTCAATCGTCTTGTTTCTTGAATCAGGCAGCGACAGAATCTGGACGTATTGCGATTTATCTGTGAAACCAACAGCCTCATTCATTGTACGTATGACAGAAAGTGCAAAAGGGCGGGACTCTTCGGTTTCCGACGTTAACACATTTAAGAACGTCCATGGTTATAGGTTCAGAAACAATTTGCTGTCTAAATACAGTTTAAAATGAAGGTTCTAGTTTGAGATATGACGAACATAACATCTGAATCCACAGCGATCTATTACGGTGGAAAACACCACGAAGTAGGAATTGGGTTGGCTCTATAAAAATGAATATAAAACTTCAAGCAAAATCATGGAAAAGTTATCATAAAGTCATACTGAGGAGGTGTTGTCATTTAACCATTACCTACAATATTGAAATAAAAATCTGCTTCCTACTAAAATAACAAAAAGTTATTTCCAGTAAGTTGAATTGAATTGAATTTATTGTCACGTGTTTTGTGAGATATACAGGCAGATCACATAGTCAAGTAGCATAGATAAGTAAATAATACGTAAACAGCCGCAAAAACGTAAGCACAGGTACGGACGAATGTTAAGAGTTTTTAAGTCCACTCAGTATTCTAACAACAGGAGACTAGAAACTGTTTCAAAAGCGGCTGGTGCGTGTGTTCAGGCTTCTGTACTTTCACCCCAATGGTAGATGTTATCGAAAAACATGCCAGCATGGGATAGACCTTTGAGAATACAGGCGGCCTTTCCTTGACAGCAGACCTAGTGGATGGATTCTATACATCGGAGGTTGGCCTTCGTGAATTTCTGGGACAAGTGCACCACTCTCTGCAACCTTCTCCGATCTTTAATGGTACACTTGCCATACCAGGCAGTGATACATCCCGACAGAATGCTCTCGATGGTATATCCATAAACGTTGGCAAGGGGATTTGCTGTCAAACTAAATTTCCTCAGCTGCCTGAGGAAGAACAGATGTTGTTGGGCCTTTGTAACGAGTGTGTCCACATGAAGAGTCCAAGAAAGCTTGATGTGGATGACCACTCCCAAGAGCTGGTCACACTCCACTTATTCCACCTCTGTCTTCTTAATATGTAAGGGTGGTATAAGTAACATCCCTCCGAAAATCAATACTGACTTCCTTGCTTTTGCTGGCATTCAGAGCTAGGTTGTTCTCATTGCAGCATTTTTCCAGATCTTCCACTTGCCGTCTGTAGCCTGTTTCGTCGCCATGTGAAATTCGATCACTATGGTGATGTCACTTGCGAACTTGTAAATGGCATTAGTCTGTATTTGACGACGCAGTCATGGATACACAATCAGTACAGTAGGGGCTGAGTACGCACTCATGAGGTCTCCAGTGTTGAGTGTTAGTGAGGATGAAATATTATCGCCAATCGTAATTGATTGTGGCCTGTGGGTCAGGAAACTGAGGGCCCAGTTGTAAAGAGTGGGGCTTTATCCCAGATCACGAAGTATAGTTAACAGTCTCAAGGGGATAATACTGTTGTAGGCTGAACTGTAGTCAATGAGTAGGATTCTTACGTACCTGTTCTTGGTGTCAAGATGTTCTACCGAGGAGTGAATGGAAAGTGATATGGCAGCTGACGTGGATCTGTTGGTCCAATATGCAAATCGGAGTGTGTCAAGAGTAGCGGGGAGGCTGGAGTGATTAAAGACATGACCAACCTTTCAAAGCACTTCATGACCACTGAAGTTAGGGCCACTGGGCGGGAGTCATTGAGACATGCTGCATGAGCCTTCTTAGGCACAGGCATGATTGTTGGCCTCTTGAAGCAGAAAGGGACTGTAGTCTGCTGTAAAGAGAGATTGAAGATGTCCGAGAAGACCTCTGCCAGTTATCTGCACATGCTCTGAGTGCACGGTTTGGTACTGAGTCTGGTCCCATCGCTTTCGTTGGATTCATATGAGGGAAAACTGATCTGATTTCTGATGCAGTGGCTGTTGGGATAGGTTCATCAGTACTTGTCGAAATAGATGTTACCTCTCTACGTTATTCTGCTCAAAGCGAGCATAAAAGGCGTTGAGACGATCGGGGAGGGATGTGTCACTGTCTGTTATCTTGCATTGATTATTTCTAGAACCTGTGGCGTCATTCAGTCCTTGCCATAGTCGCCAGGCGTCTGTCTGGGTCTCTTGTTTTGATGAGTATTGGTCCTTGGATGTGTCTTAATGACTCTGAGAGCATCATATTTTCCTGATCTGATGGCCTCATGCTTGTTTTTGAACACGTTCTGTGTGTTCTCATTCATCCATGGTTTCTTGTTGGGTTACTCCTGGATTGACTTTCTCGACACGCAATCCTCCAGACACTTGCTGATAAAGTGGTGGTGTACTCGTCCAAGGTACCTGCATACTGTTTGAACATGGCCCAATCAGCCGATTCCAGACGGCACCAGACCTGTTTCTGTGAGGGGGGATGGGGTATTTTGCGTGAGGTTTTGCTTGTAAGTTGGGAGAAGAAACACGGCATTGTATTTGGAGCTCCCTAAATGAGGGCGGGTGATGTAGCGGTAGGCTTCTTTCACAGTGGTATAGCAGTGGTGGAAAACTTTCGGGCCCCTGGTGTGGCAGGTAATGTTCCGGTGGTAATTGGGCAGCACCTTCTTTAGATTGGCTTGATTGAAGTCGCCATTTACAATAAACAGGGCCTCCGGGTGTTCCATCTGCAGTGTGTTAGTGGGGGAGGGCAGCACATCCAGAGTTCCCTCACCCTTTGCTTGTGGCAGCATATATGCAGCAGCTACTGTAGCAGCGGTAAATTGCCGTGGCAGAATAAAGGAGCGGTGTTTGATGGCGTGGAATTCAAGGTTTGAGAAGTAATGGCTGCCCAGGTTTGCAATGTCCGTGCACCGCAAGTTTTTGATTAAAAAGGAAACCACTCCACCCTTTATCTTACCCAAGGACGCTGTACCATCCATACGATTGATAGAAAAACCATCAGCCTGTACTGGGCCGTCGGGAATGATGGGCTTCTGTAAAGCAGAGTGTCGTTCTCCAGAGACAGTACATTTTGTAGACTTAAGCCAGGAAGGGGCGTCTTGAAACTGCATAGTCTCAGTTTTACTAGCAGACTGGCACACATACCCCGCTTCCTCGCAAGTTTCTTACATCTGAGTGGTTCAGTGATCTGTCGGAGTGGATTGTGACTGCTTCTCAGTTAAGTGATCCTTCCTAGGACCCTGTGGAGCAGGTAGGTTGTGGTATAGTGTATTTTTGCACAGTGTCTGCTTCGGACTCAGTACAGCAGGTAATTTACTGTGAGTGTTTTTTTTTTTACCAGAAGGCATTTCCTTTGGACCCAGTGGAGATGTTCTTGGTTTTAGTTTCTGCCGATTTGCTGCTGCAAGTCGAGCCACTTTTTTTTTCAGAAGTGTTTGGGCTGCTCTCTAGGTAAGATACCATAAGACCATAAGACATAGGATGGAAGTAAGGCCACTCAGCCCATCGAGTCCACTCCGCCACTCGATCATGGCTGATGGGCATTTCAACTCCACTTACCCGCATTCTCCCTGTAGCCCTTAATTCCTTCTGATCGATGTCATGTCAGGCAGGTAACTTATGTGGTCGAGAGCATTTCGTGTCGGTTCTCCTTCCTGGGGCAGGTCTCTCGAGTCCCTCAATTTTTCGGCCGGCCCCAAGCCTGAGACTCACGTAGGCTGACTCCGGCTGACTTGGTCTTCTTTTGGGGTGTTAACAATGTAACAAACCATTCGATGGAGTGGCTTTTACATTTCTACATGCCTCGATTTAACTGTAAAGCATTCAGGGAATAAAGTTCTCTATTAATGCTCGTTGAATATTCATGATTGTTAACAGAGGTCTATTCGTTGTATTTTGTTGCCTGAATTATTAATCAAAGATTAACTATTTGAACAATTGAGTGGGTGTTTTGTTCTCTCTCTTTTTGAGCGTGAGTAATTCATTATGATATGACAGTGGGCCATAATGTCATGAACAGCAACATTTTCATAGAAAAATAATGAAAAATGTTTTTTTTTTAATTAGTGACCATAAGTAGATCTAAACGGAATGACGTTTGAACAATACCAACAAAAATACGAGGAGCGAAACTTCTTTTTATAAGCGTTTAACCAACTTGTACATTATTAATGCTGATTGGCACATTACATATGCGCTGAATTTTTGTAAGAAGTGTTTCAATCTGTTCCATGAATTAAAAAAAAACAATCGGATAATATATGGATTACAAGATTAATTCACAGAGACAAAAACACGAAGAGGAAAAGATCGGGAAATAAAAGTCGGGAAGAGAAAGCACAGGTAATGCTTATAGTACAGGGAGCTTTCTTCAGAGCTCACTATAGCTAAGGAAAGGCTGCGGTATATGCTAAAGTTGGGCGGTGTGTGGTGTTGGTGAGAAAATGTTTGTGAAGGCAAATTAAAGAGAGAGAAAACAATTAGTTAGACTGACAATGTGTTGAGAAAGACCACTTGAGGGGAACAATAGCTGCTAATTGCCACCATTAGTAACTAAACATTGGACAGATAAAGCAGCAAACCATGCAATGACAAGCACCATGCTTGAGGATAAGAGTAAGACATGGCAGAATGCCTCACCGACATAGAATTAGTGAACTCGACATTGAATTTGAAAGGGGTAAAAACAATGACTGCAGATGCTGGAAACCAGATTCTGGATCAGTGGTGCTGGAAGAGCACAGCAATTCAGGCAGCATCCGAGGACAGGCAAAATCGACGTTTCGGGCAAAAGCCCTTCATCAGGA
>NC_057753.1:6727893-6806254 GCF_004010195.1 Chiloscyllium plagiosum
GGGGGAATGGGGGTAGAGTCATGAGCAGGGGTAGTGTTCCCCTCGGGGTTCTGGGGGGTGGGGATAGTGACAGTGGGGTCTGTGGAGGGTGTGTCAGCAGAATGCAGGTGAGTGGCGCTGGTGGGGGCGGAAGTGGTGGCAGACACGACAGTAGGTGTGGCGGAAGTCACTGAGCGTGTGGCATCGGCGATGATGTGAGAGCCGGAAGTGGCTGTGGGAGTGGCCATGATGGGACCGGAAGTGGCTGTGGGAGTGGCCATGATGGGGACAGAAGTGACATCATCAATCAGCGTGGGCGTGGTACAGAGTGGGTCCTTTGCAATTCTGAGAGAGTATGGCCCTCAGCTGAGGCAGAGCAGACTGTAGAGAGGTTAGGTGCCGGCGCATTGCTGCAAGCGTGGAGCGGAGGATCTTGAACGAGAACTGTTGCTGGTGTTTTTGTATCTGTAGTCTGTACTGTTTGTCCTGTTCGGGTCCGAACTCTGCTGGTTTAAAGGTGGTCCGGAGTGCGTGTGGGATGAGTTGGTTACGGAGACAGGCACTGAGGAAGCAAATGTGGCTGTGATAGCGAGTTTGTTTCAGGACATGGTTGAAGAGCTTCAGGGCTGAGGAAAGTCTACAGGGTTCTCATGTGAAAAAAAAGGAGACACGTATCAACTTGGTGAAATTGAGAGCAGAGTGAAATTTGAAAGCTAAAGAGATAATCATGTTCAGTTCTGGACGAGGGAGAGAAGCAACACTGAAGCTGTCGTGTTCTTGGTGAGGGCCAGTCAAGGACTGAACAATATATGTTCGAAGTACACAACGAAGAGTTACACATGACTGAGGCAATGCAGTTACCATTTGAACTGAAAACAAAAGTGATAGGGTCTAAAGGTGTGATTCCTTAACATGAGGATAATCTCGGCCAGACAAGGAAGTTGATGGTGAATTATAGATGGTTCCAGCTCGTTTTTGTAAGAAATGGAGAGTCTTCAGAGCATTCTGATGGAGGATGGAGATGCAAAACGATTGCACATCCATGGAAAACAGGAGACAGTTGGAGACCGAATTCTAGAAATTCAGAATCTCATGTGAAATGTCAAACAAATCGTGGATCTAATTGGATAAACACTAGATGGTGAGAAAAAAATCAGATCGTTAGGAAGAGAAGAGACCTTTGGGGGAGGAGCAAGCAGAAGCAATGGATATATCCGGCTAAACGTGTTTGTAGATTTAGGGAAGTAAGCTGAAACATCACACTATTTTACACTTCAAACGTGTTTGTAGATTTAGGGAAGTAAGCTGAAACATCACACTATTTTACACTTCGGCAATTAGTAGTCATGTTTCATTGAAATCAAACATTTGTATTTAGCAGTGACCAGTCCGCTTCACTGTCTTATGTAATGCATCTCAATATGTTAGCCATGAGCTTCAAGGGATTAGGGAATATGGTGACTTGAATGCAATTCAGATGCATGTGTTTTTGTTGCCACTGTTTTATCTGTATTTTCGTTAGGTTTCTGTTCATAATTTATTAGTTCAATTAAATTTAACTTCACTGGATACTATGTGATTTTATTTGCAATGTAACAAGTGAATTTGTTAAAATAATGATATAATATTTATCATTTCTCTTCCAAATAAAAGTGTTGCTGCAATATTAAGTCGTTGTTTGTTTTGTGCTTACGGCATTCGCTGGAAATACAATATGACCAGATTGCTTGAAATGTGGGGTCCAGATCAGAGTGGTGCTGGAAAAACACAGCAGGACATGCAGCATCCGAGGTGCAGGAGAGTCGACGTTTCGGGCAAACGTCCTTCATAAGCCTGTCATGTTGTGCTTTTCCAGCACCACTCTAATCTCGACTCTGGTTTCGAGATCTGCAGTACTCACTTTTGCCTGCTTGAAATATGTAACGTTTGTGAAATAGCCTAGCATATCTGCATTTTGAAGTAGTATCGTATCTAAAGGTTGGGGTAAGAAATAATTGCATATTTAAACATGTTGACATTTGACTGAATACTCATTAATATGATGAAATACATTGTTGACCATTCTGCCTCCCAATCTGCTCATCCATGTCTCTGTTCTGATTGGGCGGCCTGTAGAACATTTCAATAAAATGACTGCTCCTTTCGTATTTCTGACTTCCACCCATTCTGTCCACAAACCTCCTCGACGACATTCTGCAACAGTGATACTGTCCCTGATTCGCAATGCAACTTCTATGCCTCTTTTATTTCCACCCCTCTTAGTTTTGAAACATCTAAACCCTGGAACATCCAGCAACTATTCCTGCCCTTCTAATATCCAAGTTTCCGTAATGGCCACAATATCAGAATTCCAAGTATTGATTCTTGCTCTAAATTCGCCACTGTTATTCCTTATTTTGGTTGAATTAACATAGACACATTTTGACACATCACACTGACTGCACCTTTGCCCTATCAACTGTGCCAAATTTAGAGGGTCATGCCTATCAGGACACTGCTTTTTTGGAACACCCACTCTCACAAGTATTGTTACATATAGATGAAGACAGGCACCACTTTGACAAGGGCAACACATCCAACCACGGACAAGCCAAACAGAGACATGCATGAAAACTCCTGGAGCATTCCATTCCAACCTGAACTCCATCAACAAATGCATTGACTTCGAGCCCATTTACAACCCTCTGACGAAAATGTCAGGAAATGACATCACCACTCGTATTGACGTCACCGAGCCGAGGAAACCTAAACACGAAATAGAAAGCGGGTAAACACCAGTATCTCACCAGAGGCTTATTGATGGTGTTACCGCTTATGGTGATGAAAGGTCTGAAAGTGAACCTTCCAGCTCAGCCAGCATCCTTACATCCAGTGCATCTCCAACAGTTACATCATGACTAATTAGTATCCTAACTCCCATCTTATTTCCACTTATCTCCATGTGTGATAGAAATAACTCTTTCAGATCATTACGATTTTCCTCTGGAAGGTAACGCAATATTATGTGCTAAGTTTTGAAAGCTTCATCATTGCCCAATTTATTTTGCGAAATGTCCAATTCAGAGTGCTCTGAACTTGGTTCTTCACTCTTTCTTGTAGCTAGTAACACAGTCCGCTTTAGCTTTTCATTCTGGTCGAAATAACTTTTAAGCATATTAGCATGCACACTCTATGAAATTTCTTTCTCTCTGGAGACTTGATAAAGTATTCACCTCACGTGATTTCCTTTCGACTTGATAAGTTCCAAAAAACATTGCTTTTGAACGTTAACCTATCCCTCTCAATTCAAGCCGAACAACTAATGCAAATAAACGGAAATTAGTTGATTCATTTGGTGCATCACTGATCGTAAAAAGTACAAACGGGAATTCCTTAACCAACTCAACTGAATAACGTTGCCTGAAAGCCCTCAATATGGTCCTTAATGTCGAGTGCCACGTTTCTATCGCTGTCTGCCACACTTGATGATATGAATTTGAATTTGAATTGTTTTAATCCGAGGCTATCTGTAACTTCTTTGAATTATTTCAATCTGAGGTTTGATCCTTGATCTGTATGTATCTCTGTTGGAAGATTGTAACTTGTGAAAAGTTTGTGTAATCCCTCTAAAATCCTGTTAACTGTGATAATTTGACATGGAACAACCTCTGGAAAGCTAGTGGACATATCCATTATTCTTAACAATAATGATTCTTATATTTTTGTTTAAATTAGGGGTTCTGTTAAACATTCCTTAAATGCATGAATAGTTATTAAAGATGCAGGTTTATTGCACCCTAATATTTTCCAATTACCTGTCTGGCGAAACTCAACTACATCCTTGTGCAACCCAGGCCAATGAGAATATTTTGATATTTCAGCATGTGCTTTCTCACTCCGAAATCACAGCGTGGTGTTATCTCAACTCGCAGAATCTCCTTTCTTTACCGCGAAACGTGCCCCCCACCCCCAACTCCGGCGATACAAGTTGATGATCTTCTGCTAATTTCTCATCGGCCTGAATATACGATGGTCTCCGTTTCCTCTTCCAGACATCACTTTAAACATTTTAGCATTCAGGGATCCGTGCTACTTCTTTTCCTGTGCATAACTTTTGATACAGTTGCTTTAAACCTTCATGTTTTCTGCTATAACTCAGTTGAAATATCTTAGCTAAAGATGTCTGATGTGAAATCTGCCTGCTCCTGGTTTATGTCAGACATCTGATAAAACATGGTCTCTGCTAATTCCACTTTCACCTTCTTATCTAAACTCATTGATCTCCCCTGTTTCAACTAGTGACCTTGTGAATGCGTTTTCACACAGTCTTGAAGAATTGCAGGACACGTTTTCTGCAATAGTTCAGTTGCCTTACTTTCCAGTAGCTTTTCCACCACAGTGGGTAGCATTCCTACCTGTGAAACAGCTATATCATTAGCAAGAACAAATTGTATTCCCAGAGCTGGCAGTTTGTGCAGTACTCCCACCACGACATTTCCACTCTTCACTGGACACTATATCCTCGATCGACAGAAATAAGCGCTTCTTTTCTCACTGTTAATTCCTGTTATTTGCACCATTTATGGTAATAGACCGTCAGAGTTACTTATCGCCTCATCTTTCAACATCACTGTTTGAGAGGATCTCTTAATATTGCAACTTCTTCATCTGCTACTTTTGGCCTATTCGCAGGTATATATTTTTAAGAAGGCTCAGCCCTTCCTCCTTAACCACCCTCCTTTTTATCCTTTGGTAAGTTATGCTAATGATCTTCACTGAGGTCTACATTTTTCTTTCTACGTGAGGATCTCTTTTCAACCCAATTTCAATCCGTCACGTATCGAAATTAATTTCGGAAGCCAAAATTAATTTATGGACCAACTCATAATCTTCAGCAATTTCTGCTATTCTTGACCTTTTAACTTCCAGGTCTTCCACGTGATATCTCATTACATTAGAAAATGGGTTTGGAACTCTCTAGAATGATTGTCTCTCTAAGAGATTCATACATTTGCTCTATTTTCAAGTAATTTTGCACCGATCAAAATTACTTTGATCCTATCAAACTCAGTATAGGTTTCACCAGGGACCGTTGTGAGGTATCTGCCACAGCTTATTGGCACTTCAAATGGTTTTCTTTACCTTCTAATCTGACTCAGGTGTTTCTTGTGATCGTGATGCAAATACATCACTAGCTAAACATACAACTTTTGTTTGTATCAACAAAACCGCATGATCGCTGGTCACTGCATGTTTGACCACCTTTTCAAATGAAATAAAAAAAGAAGGCTTCTACATCTTTCTCATATAATTTATGGAATGCTTTCATATATTTAAAGAGTTTCTCACTACGCCCTTAGCTCCAATGGATTGGCTTATCCTTACTCTCTTCCTCAGTAAGCTTACCTTCAGCCTTCATTACCATCCCGTTAACCTGTCTTTCCTGTCTAAGTTCAATTTCTGATGTTCAAACTGCCTGTCTTTGTTCATTTCTATTCTGATCTGTTCTCTCTCTTACTTCTCTCTTTATCCCACTTATCTCTCCCTTCTTTTAAGTGTAATTCAAACCATTTAATTTCTTTGCCCGTTCCTTGTCTTTTGCTTCTAACCCCAGCTGTTTCATTTTTGATTGAAGTTTAACCGTTTCTAAAGATATTGACGGCGTTTCCTAAAACAATAAATGCTGAGCTGTTGCTGTAATTATCTTTCCTTTTCTCACGGAAAGAGGCAGCTCCAACTCTAGCTTGATTGTTATATCTAGCAGGTTGGCTTTAATTACCTTTTTCAAAAACTCCAAGTCATTTCTTTTCCGCTTTCGGAGCACTCTGAGTGACTGAATGCGAGAGTTCTATGGCAAGCTCTGTTTCAAACAACTGAATTCAATACTCATAACAAAAGACACTAACGCCTTCCGTTATCTGCCATTGACTACAGCGACACTAATCACAAATAAGCTTTCAGATGGTGGATAGCCTTTGGGGGATTCGAAGGTTGAATATTCGTTGCACTATGCTTGGCCTCTAACGTGCTCTGGTAGTATTTGTACTTGCATGGTTTGTCAGTTCAGGTTCTATACAATGGTAATCCCTGGATTTTCATAGTGGGAAGTTCAGTAACGGTAACACCATTGACGGTCATGAGGGCTGTCTGGAAGGGTAAGTTTTCCCACTTAAAAAGGGACTTACCTCGGGAGTCGGGACTTCATTATGACAGAGCGGCGAGGAGAGAAGGTGGAGTGAAGCGAGGGCTGCTGGGAATGTAAGGGCGTAATTTATATTTGGACAGTGGCTGAACCCGAGATACTACACGTGTAGTATCTCGCTCCGGCTCCCTCCTCGAACAGGAAGGAAAAGACTCAGTGTGGTAAGGCTTTTATTTTTTTCTTTATCTTTCTTTTTCATATAGTTAAGTGCATTGTTTGGGTTTAGTTAGTTCACACCAAGCTAAGCTTACAATGACAGGGGACTTCAGACCAGTGCTTCTTGCTTGATGTGGGAACTTAGGAACGTCTCTGACATTCCTGACTCTTTCACTAATAAGAAGTGGGTCCAGCTGCAGCTCTTGTTTGACCGCATAATGGCTCTAGAGCTGCGGATGGACTCATTGGTGGAGCATCCGCGATGCTGGGGAGGTCGCGGGTAGCATGTTTAGTGAATTGGTCCTGTGCCTCTTGCTTGATGTGGAAGCTCAGGGATGTGTCTGACTTTTCTGACCCTTCCACTGACAAGAAGTATGTCCAGCTGCAGCTCTTGTTTGACCGTATAATGGCTCTGGAGCTGGGGATGGACTCATTGTGGAGCATCCGCGATGCTGGGGAGGTCGTGGGTAGCATGTTTAGTGAATTGGACACACCACAGGTTAGAGTTGCTGAGGGAGACAGTGAATGGGTGATGAAAAGACAGAAAAAGAGTAAGAAGGCAGTGCAGGTGTCCCCTGCGGTCATCTCCTTCCAAAATAGTATACCACACTGGATACTATTGGGGGAGATGGCTCACCAGGGGAGTGTAGAGGTTGCCAGGATCATGGCACCATGGCGACCACTGCTGTTCAGACAGGCGGGAAAAAGACTCGTAGGGCCATAGTCATAGGGGATTCTATTGTGAGGGCAGCAGATAGGCGGTTCTATTGCCGAAAAGGGGACTCCCTGATGGTTGCCTCCAAGGTGCTCGGGTCAGGGATGTCTCTGATCGGCTGCAGGGCATTCTAAAAGCGGAGGGTGAACAGCCAGTTGTCTTGGTGTATATAGGCATTCACGATATAAGTAGGAAACGAGATGAGGTCCTGAAAGAAGAACTCAGGCAGCTAGGAGAGAAGTTAAAGAGAAGGACTTCAAAGGGAATGATCTCGGGATTTCTACTAGTACCACGTATTAGCCAGCGTAGAAATGCAAAAATAGGCAGGACGAACACGTGGCTTGAGAGATCGTGTAGGAGGGTTGGGTTTAGTATTGTTGGACATTGCGACCAGTTCTGGGGAAGGTGGGACTATTACAAAATGGACGGTCTACATCTGAACCAGACCGGAACCAATATCCTTGGGGGAGTTTTTGCTACTGCTGTCGGTGAGGTTTTAAACTAATGTGGCAGGGGGCTGGGAACCAGAAGAGAAAACAAATAGGCAGTGAAGTGGAGACTGGAGACTGTAAGACGTATGAAGATAGCATTAATAAAGGGAAGAATAGGCAGAGAGCAGTTGAGCGCAAAATAGGCAGCGAGGTGGAGACTGGAGACTGTAAGACGTATGAAGATAGCATTAATAAAGTGAAGAATAGGCAGAGAGCAGTTGAGCGCAAAAAAAACTGGTGCCCTGAAATGCATCTACTTTAATGCAAGGAGTATAGTGTGTAAGGCAGATGAGCTTAGGGCTAGGATTGGTGCCTGGGAGTATGATGTTATTCCAATCACAGAGACCTGGTTGAAGGAAGGACATGATGATTGGCAATTGCATGTTCCAGGATATAGACGCTTCAGACAGGACAGGGAGGGAAGTAAAAGGGAGTGGGGTTGGAGTTGCATTTATAGTCAAGGACGTTATCACAGCTGTGCTAAAGGAGCACACTATGGAGGTCTTGAGTAGTAAGGCATTATGGGTGGAGCTGAGAAATAAGAAGGGTGCAGTCACACTGTTGGAGCTGTATTACAGGCCTCCCAACAGTGAGTGTGAGTTAGAAGAACAAATAGGTAAACAGATTATGAATAGATGTAGAGGCAATAGGGTAGGGCCGATGGGAGGTTTTAATTTTCCCAACATTGACTGCGATACAATTAATGTCAGAGGTCTGGGTGCGGTAGAATTTGTAAGAAGCGTCCAGGAGATTTTGCGAGCGCAGTATGTCATGAGTCCGACGAGAGAAGGGGCCATATTCGACCTGGTGCTGAGGATCAAGTCAGGATATGTGGTAAAAGTTGCGGTGGGGGCTTTCTTTGGAAACAGTGACCACAATTATGTAAGTTTTAGAATACTCATACATAAAGAAGAGAGAGGTCCTCAGGGACGAGTACTAAACTGGGCCAAGGCCAATAGCATCAAAATTAGGCAAGAGCTCGGAAATGTGAAATGGGCACAACTATTCGGAGGGGAGTCCACATTTGAAATGTGAGAGACTTTCAAGGTAAGGTTAAAGATAGTGCAGGATAGACACAAAGGATAGGAAGAGCAATATTAGTGAACCGAGGATGAAAGGAGAAATTCTACGACAAGCCAAGAGGAAAAGGGAAGCATACATAAGGTCGAGGCAGCTCAGAACAGAACGGGCTCTGGAAGAATATCGGAAGTGTGGGACAAGTCTTAAACGAGGAATCAAGCGGGCACAAAGCGTAAATGAAATAGGCTTTAGCGAGCAGAATTGAGGAAAATCCCAAAACATTTTATTCTTATATAAGAAGCAAGTGGGTAACTAGAGAAAGGATTGGTCCACTAAAGGATAACGAAGGAAGGCTGTGTGTTGAACCTGAGAGAATGGGTGAGGTTCTGAATGATTACTTTGCATCAGTGTTCACTGAACAGAGGAACATGATGAATGTTGAGATTAGAGATAGAAGATTAATTAGCCTGGGCTACGTTGACATAAGTAGGGAAGATGTGTTGGGTAGGCGAGAAGATAATAAGGTGGTCAAATCCCCAAGACCTGATGGAATTTTCTTCCAGGTTGCTGAGGGAGGCGAGAGAGGAAATAGCTGGGACACTGACAGATATCTTTGTGGCATCCTGAAATACAGGTGAGGCGCCTGAGGACTGGAGGGTTGCTCATGTTGTCCCTCTGTACAAGAAGGGTAGTGGGGATATTCTGGGTAACTACCGACCAGTGTGCCTGCCGTCGGTGGTAGGAAAGTTGCTGGAGAAGGCACTGAGGAATAGGATCTATTTATATTTAGAAAATAATGGGCTTATCAGTGATAGGCGGCATAGTTTTGTGCGGGGCAAATCGTGCTTTACTGACTTAATAGAGTTCTTCGTGGAAATGACCAAGTTGATAGATGAATGAAGGGCTGTTGATGTCATATACATGCACTTTAGTAAGACGTTTGATAAGCTTCCCCATAGTAGACTAATGGAGAAAGTGAAGTCACATGGTGTGCAGGGTATTCCAGCTAGATGGGTAAAGAACTGATTGAGCAACGGAAGACAGAGATTAGTAGTTGAAGGGAGTTTCTCGAAATGGACAAAGGTGACCAGTGGTGTTCCACAGGGGTCCGTGTTGGGGCCATTGTTGTTTGTTATATACATAAATGATCTGGAAGAGGGCACTGTTGGTATGATCAGCAGGTTTTCAGATGACACAAAGATTGGTGAAGTAGCAGAAAGAATAAGTGACTGTCAGAGAATACAGGAGGATATAGATAGAGTGGAGAGTTGGGTGGAAATGTGGCAGGTAGATTTCACGCCAGCAAAATGTGATGTGATGCATTTAGACAAGACTAATTCTAGAGCGAATTGTACAATGATTGGAAGAGCTTTGGGATTTGTTGATGGGCATAGAGATCTGGGAGTGCATGTCCAGTGTACCCTGATAGTTGCTGCACAATTTTATAGAGTGGGCAATAAGGCATATAGTATTTTCGTCTTCATTGGACGGGGTATTGAGTAGAACAGCTGGAAAGTCATGTTATCATTGTACAAGACGTTGGTTCAGCCGCATTTAGAATACTGTGTACAGTTCTGGGCGCCACATTACCAAAAGGATATGGACGCTTGGATAGGCTGCAGAGAAGGTTTACGAGGGTGTTGCCTGGTATGGAAGGTGCTAGCAATGAATAAAGGCTGAATAGGTTAGGTTTATTTTCATTAGAAAAAAGAAGGTTGAGGGGGGACCTGATTGATGTTTATATGATCATGTCGGGTATAGACAGGGTGGATAGAGACAAGCTTTTTCCCAGGGTGAAGGATTCTATAACGAGAGGTCTCGTTTTCAAGGTGAGAGGCGGAACGTTTAAGGGGGATACACGCGGCAAGTACTTCATAAGAGGGTGGTGGGCGGTTGAAACGCGTTGCCAGCAGAGGTGGCAGAGGCAGGCACGGCAGATTCATTTTAGATGTGTCTGGATAAATGCATGAGTAGGTGGGGAGTAGAGGGATACAGATGGTTAGGAATTGATCTACAGATTCAGACAGTACATTTAGATCGGGTCAAGCTTGGAGGGCCGAAGGGAGTTTTCCTGTGCTGTAAATTTTCGTTGGTCTTTCTTTGATCTTTGTCCAGCATTGAACTTTATTTTTCCTTTTATTTCAGATTATCTTTGTCTGGTACTTACGACGCATGCATTCCTGGCACTTTTCGAGTCATAAGAATATTATCGAGGTCTTAATGGATTTGGAGTTGGATTGGGTCAAGATCTGGGAAATCACAAATGATGATGAACATTGTGCAATCATGGGTGATTATCGCCACTTCATACCTTGTGATACAGATAAGACTATTGATGAAGCAACTGAAGATCGGCAAAAAATTAGAAAGCATGAAAAGTTAATGATAACAACAGGAAAAGGCTTGAACATCAAGCAATAATTTCTTTAATTTTCCTACTGCATCCCTTACGTTGTTGGAAAAAAGCTATAAAATCCATGCTGTTGCATATGAACCATTTTACTCACATCAGATTGATTCCAACACAAGCTCATGTTCCAATAACGTGCCTGACTTATTAAAATTACGCATTATCTGATTAAGTGAGCTGAATTAAAGTGCTCATTTAACTAAATAACTTATTGTCTTATACGTTGATGATATCTGAATTCTGCGATAAAATTCTTCCTGTGCATCATCTGGAATTCATCGATTTTATCCAAGTTTGAATCAAGGTTGTAATGAGATCAGTGCGAGGTGACCTTGGCCGAAATGAAACTAGGCGTCAATGACATTTTATTACTGCAAGTCATGTGTGACAGAGCCTCCCGCTGATGATGCCTTCCATTGGGTTACTGTTAACTAAAAGTTGATTTACATAAATAATGAGATCTGCAGACGTTTGAGAGTCAGAGTGAATAAAGATTGAAGCTGGAAAAAACAAAGCAGGGCAAGAAGCATCAGAAGAGAAGGGAAGTTGACATGCCCATTTGGAACCTTTCATCAGGACTAGTGGTGAGGAAGGAGGTTACAAAATAAATAGACACAGGGACTTCGGGTAGGGGTAAAGTTAAGTGGGTTACGGATAGTGGATACAGATAGGAGATAACTGATATCGGTCATAGGAAATGTGGATTGTTTGATGGGAAAGAGGATGGGCAGGTAGGTTCAGAATAAGTGGTGAGTGGAGAGGGGGGCTGCGCCTGTCATGAGGTGGATGGTGGAGAGATTTGAAATTCTTTGCAAAGGCAATATGCTTGCAAGCTCGTGTGGTGAAACATAACGTGTTCTGCTTCCGGTTTGGATAAACTCGAGAACCATTTCAGGCAAAATTTATGGCCATACGTTCCAATCCACCCCACCTTCCAGTTGGTATCCATTTCAATTCCCCATCGCACTTCCTCGACAATATGTCCATTCTGAGCCTCCACCACCATCAACAAAAGACAAATTATAAATGGGAGGAAGAACACCTCACCTTCCGCCTTTGGAGCTTACAATCATACAGTCTTAACGTTTATTTCACCAGCTTCCAAACCTCTCCACTCATCCCAGACCTAGCCCTCCCTCTCCACTCCACCTGCTTAATTTAAATTTGCCTTTACATATTCCTTTGGGGCTATCTGCTTCAGCATTCCCACTGACCAATCGCAGCCACCTCCTACATGCACCCATCTATCGCTATCCCATCCACCTTCTCCACAGCCTAATCACATCCTTCTATTTAATTCACCAAACACTTCCCTTGCCCCAGTCCTGAAGAAAGGTTCAGACCTGAAACGTCGACGCCCATTATCCTCTAAAGCTACTTGAAATGTTGACTGATGAACTGGTAAATGGTTGGGTAGTATTTCCTGAATTACGTATCGAGGACAAACTGGAATATTTTCAATATTATCAGGAAATGACAGATTTGCAATAATGTTGTCATGATGAGCAGCAAATTCTGGAGTAAACGTTTTCAGTACTATTTCTGAAATCTTGTTAGGCCCGATACCATGTACAGCACCCAAACATTTCTTGATACCACGTGGCGTAAATCGAATTGGTTGGAAGTTGGCATCTGTGTTGCTGAAGACCACGATAGAATGCCGAGATGCATCAACCTCTCTGCACTTCTGCATGCAAATTGTTGCAAATGTTTCAGCTTTATCGGTGTTATGTGTCAAATGATCTATCACACAAATCCAGATGATATTTGACAATCAAGCTCTTAAACAGCAAAACTCTGTTTTCAAAAAGGAGCTATCAATATCTATAAACGTTTAATGTTGCAGTTGTAATGAAGGCTATAAATGAGCAATGCCCGAATCGCAGTCATTGAAATATTCTCAATATTGTGGCAAAGTTTCTTTCTAAAATTAGGAGAAAACTGAAAAGAAGGAATGAAAGTGGAAATCTCAAGAGCAGTGACAGGGTGCGAAGTATTTTTTTTTTCAAATAATATTAAATTAGGGTGGAGAAATGATAAATATGCATGGTGCTTTTTTTTCGAAAAAATTCTGTCGACCTCTTCACAGCAACGTTTGTCACTCTTGATCAATTAGTTGATCAATCTTTTTCGCTTAGCACAACCTGCCAAATGTTAATTTTATTTTGAATGAAGAAGTTTAACATGTCTCCAACGCGTAAATAAGCAGGTTATGAAGTATCTAAACAATTAGATTATAGCTTTAAGTCATTTTCATCTCCAGTCGCCATTTTTCACCATTTATATTTAACTTCTGTTGTGAATGCTTTGAACAACACTGTGGGCACAGAAATCAGCATTGCTTATTGGAAGCGTGCTAGTTGCATTTCTCAATATGAGGGCGTCAGTGATTTTTCCACATTCAATACTGAATGGATAAGCGTAGGAGGGATGTCAATTATTCCTTGATGTCCTCTGATGTGAGCAGGGGCATCGTGTGTGTGTGTGTGTGTGTGTGTGTGTGTGTGTCTGAATGCGCCTTTGACGGACGTTCGAAACACGTAAAAATCAACGAGGTTAAAAACAATGACTGCAGATGCTGGAAACCAGATTCTGGGTTAGTGGTGCTGGAAGAGCACAGCAGTTCAGGCAGCATTCAAGGAGCTTCGAAATCGACGTTGATGAAGGGCTTTTGCCCGAAACGTCGATCTCGAAGCTTCTTGGATGCTGCCTGAACTGCTGTGCTCTTCCAGCACCACTAATCCAGAATTCAATAACACGTGGTTACATACTGGCAGAGAAAGAGAGCTAAAACACGAGTTGAAGGACATGAATCGCAGGCATTGTGCCATCCATGTTCATCCGCACATTCGTGATAAAAGACTGACACTTGACAGGCATGAAGACAGGTTACTGGTGACACGGATGTGAAGCTCTAAAATGCTGAATATCATAATGCTCAACAGATACATTGTGTTTCAAAACGAATAATGTTTATGTGTTGATAAGCAGAATGGAGAAATATAAATAATCAAATACCCATTGTTGACCGTTAACCAGGCAGACCTGTCAATCACTTCAAAATTAAAGGCTATGAAGTGATTACATATTGGGGGAATGGTCCCAAAACTAAATGGAAAGTAAATGCTAGCAATATATTTTAATATTTCAGACATGATGACGAGCACGAATTTTGTCCTTGACATTGACACGAGATAATAAGTGATACATCCCGAGAACTTCATCTTCTCCTGAGACAGGATGACGTTCATTGCCAGCTTAGCTGTAATGGAGAGATCTCTGGATCCAGAACTGACCTGTAGCAAATGGACAACAGTCTGGTAAGCTAACGCATTATGAAAACTCATCTCGTGGTTTTGGGAACTGCACTTCGGGACCAGAGCTGAGCGGGAGGGAACGGAGAGCATCCAAGGAAGATAAGTGATTCTGATTCAGAGAGGGAAGCAGAAAAGTGACGTCACAAGAGAATGGTGAGTTGATTAACCAAAAAAGGGGCCCGGTAAATTTGAATCTGTGTTAAATTGAATCTTGTTAATTTATTGGTTACAGCAATGTTTTCGTTACATCATGCATAAGCGGTTAGAACATAGAACATAGAAGAATACAGCGCAGTGCAGGCCTTTCGGCCCTCGATGTTGCGCCGATCCAAGCCCACCTAACCTACACTAGCCCACTATCCTCCATATGATTTTCCAATGCCCGCTTAAATGCCCATAATGAGGGAGAGTCCACCACTGCTACTGGCAGGGCATTTCATGAACTCACGACTCGCTGAGTAAAGAACCTACCTCTAACATCAGTCCTATACCTACCCCCCCTTAATTTAAAGCTATGCCCCCTTGTAATAGCTGACTCCATACGTGGAAAAGGATTCTCACTGTCGACCCGATCTAAACCCCTAATCATCTTGTACACCTCTATCAAGTCACCCCTAACCTTCTTTTCTCCAAGGAAAACAACCCCAAGTGCCTCAGCCTTTCCTCATACGATCTTTCTACCATACCAGGCAACATCCTGGTAAACCTCCTCTGCACCCGTTCCAGTGTCTCCACATCCTTCCTATAAAATTAAATTTAAAAAAATTAACAAGATAAGAATGGAAAGTCAGAAGATATGTTGTTTCTGCACAATGTGAAAGCTGGTGGATCCCACGGATCACGTTTGTTGTAAACGTTGGTTGCAAGAAGAATTCCAGCTTAGAGTCGATGAGCTGGAGTCTGAGTTTCGAACACTGCGAGATATCCGGGTGGCATAGAGTTACCTGGATGCTGTGATTCAGGAGACAGTCATATATCGAAGCAAACTAAATCAAATACGGTGACACCATCAGGGACAGGAGGGTGTGTCTGTGAGAGAGGCAGGTAGAATGATGCAGTAGGCAGAGTTGCAGCAGTCTCAGCCCCTGTACATTTTCGAGAGGTTCAAGAGTTTTGCTTCTTGTGTGGATGGAAATGGGGACTTCAGGGCGGATGAACAAACTGACAGCAGCACCGTGGTCCAAGAAGCTATTGAACTTGTGGGAGAAGAAATAAATATAGTTGTAATTGTGGGCATTATAATTAGAGTTACAGACACTGTTCTGTGTGACCACGATCAAGAGTTCCAAATTTTGAGGTGCTGGTTTTGGACTGGGGTTTACGAAGTAAAATATCATGCAAATCCAGGTTACAGTCCAATAGGTTTATCTGCAAGCACTAGCTTTCCGACTTCTGCTCCTTTGTCAAGTTGTTCACAATCACCTGATGAAGGAGCAGCGTTCCAAAAGCTACTGCTTCCAATTAAATTTGGACTATAACCTTGTGTTGTGTGATTTCAAAAGAGTCACAAGGTTGTGTTGCATGACTATTGCTCGGATTCAGGATATCTCGTCTGAGTATAGAGAAATTTGGAGTGGGTGAGTAGAGGTCCAGTGGTCTTGGTCCACATCGACACCAACGTCGTAGACAAAACGATGGCACATGTTCTGCGAAGGGGATATGAACAGCTTGGAGCTAAATTAAAAAGCAGAAACAAAATAATGATAATCGCTGGATTTCTTAGCTGAGCAACAAGTTTATTGGCATAGAGACATTAAGATTAAGAAGGTGCTTGATTCACAGATTGGCGGGGAAGAAATATGTTTGAATTCACGTGACATTGGTGCCATGCTGGTGAAGAAAGGGGCTGTTCCAATGCAACAGTATTCATCTGAACAGTGCCGGGACCAGAATCCTAGAGAATCACATAACTACAGCTGCAGACAGGGCATTAAAATACATGAGTGAGGACAGCGGGGTGGGGGGCAGACTGTCCAGATAATTAGAAAAAATAGAAATAAAAGAAGGACACAAGCGAGCAGAACTCATGAGAAGTTATTAAAATCTTCAACACTGACACAAAAAGTACAGAGTTTATACTAAGAATTAGATTAGATAACATTACAGTGTGGAAACAGGCCCTTCGGCCCAACAAGTCCACACCGACCCGAAACCCACCCATACATTTGCCCCTTACCCAACACTACGGGCAATTTAGCATGGCCAATTCACCGGACCCTGCACATCTTTGGACTGTGGGAGGAAACCGGAGCACCCGGATGTAACCCACGCAGACACGGGGAGAACGTGCAAACTCCACACAGTCAGTCGCCTCAGGCGGGAATTGAACCCGGGTCTCAGGCACTGTGAGGCAGCAGTGCTAACCACTGTGCCACCGTGCCGCCTATAGCTAAGATAAGTGAGTCAAACTTCAAGCATTGGACAAACTGGATAAACGGATGGCAACGAAAATAATGACAATGAATATTCGGTTGAAGGTGTTATTTCTGAATGCGTTCAGTCTAAGGAATAACGAAAATGGACATGTGGCGCATATCAAAATTGGCAGGTATGATGTGGCGGGCATTATGGAGCGATGGCTGCAGGGCCATTAGGATTATGAGCCGAATATTCAAGGGTATACATCTTATCGAAAAGTTAGGCAGATGGGCAGGAAAGTGGAGTTACCTTATCATTAAAACATGAAATCAAATCAGTAGTTCGAAACGAATTGGGGTCAGATGATGTAGAATCGGACTGAGTAGAATTGAGCAAACGCAAAAGTTAAAAATAAAGGAGGGGTGATGTTCAGGTCTCTAAGCATTACTCACGAACTGGAGTACAAGGTACAAAATGATATAGATAAGATGTGTGTGAAAGGTAAAGTTACAGTAATCATAGGGGATTTCAATATGCAAGTCGAATGGGAACATCAGGTTAGTCATGGATTGCAAGAAAAGGAATTCGTGTAATATCTATGAGATGGCTATTTGGAGAGGGGGGCCCGGTAGGTGTCAGTCAGTGCTGGATGTTGTGTTGTGCAATCAGGCATACTTGATAAGGGAGATTAAGGTGAGTGAATCTTGAGGAGGTAGTGATCAAAATATGCCTGAATTTACTTTGCAATTTGTGAAGATGAAGATAGAACCAGAGGTAAAGGAATTGTAGCTGAATAAAGGCAACAACAGAGGTGTGAATGAGGAATTGGGTAGAATTGACTGGAGAAGGTGCCTCGCGTGAACTACAGTGCAATAGCAATGGCAGTAGTTTGTGGGAGTAATTCAGGAGTCCGAGCAGTGATTCATTTCCAGGAAAAAAAATGCATGGTGCAGGGAGAGGGAGGCAATCATAGCTAATGGGAGAAGTCCCGAATAGGTAAACACAAAAGAGAAAGCATATAATATGGGGAAGAACAGAGGGAAACCCGAGGATTGGGAATCTTAATAAAAACAAGAGTGCAGCAAATAGTAATAGGAGAGACAAGATTTAATATGAGAGCAAGCCAGCTAATACCATAAAGGGCGTCAGGTTGTTTAGATATATAAAGGCCAAAAGATAAACAACGGTTAAATTTGGATGGCTGGAAAGGGACGCTTGAGTGATAGCAGAACAAAGAAGATTAAAGAAAATTTACAGCCCAGGCACAAGCCCTTCGGCCCTTCAAGCCTAAGCCAATTCAAATCGAGTCTCTAAATATGTCGCCCAATTCCTAAGTATCTGTATTCCTCTGCTTTCCTCCTACTCATGAATCTGTCCAGATGCATCTTAAATGAATTTAACCTCTGCTGGCAACGCTTTCCAGGCATGGGGAACAAGGAAATGGCAGAGCAACTGAATAATTACTTTGCATCAGGCTCTACAACAGCAACACAAGCAATATCCCAAAAATTCAAGACAGGGATGGGGCAGAGCTGAATATGATGTCCATCAACAAGGAGAAGGTGCCAGAAAAACTGAATGGCCTGAACGTGGATAAGTCACCTGCACCGGGTGAATTACACCCCAGAGCTCTAACGGAGATAGCTGAAGAGCTACTGCAGGTGTTAGTGGCTATTTTTCCGGAATTACTGGAAGCAGGGAGGGTTCCAGAGAACTGAAAAATCGCTAATGTAACACCCCTGTTTAAAAAAGGAATAAAGCAGTAAACAGAAACTTACATACTGATTAGCCTAATCTCGGTCTCGCATAAGATCTTAGAAAACATTGTGAATGATGAGATTTTTGAAAACTTGAAAGTTTTTAGTAAAATAGGGCCACGTCAGCATGGTTTCCTCAAGGGGAGTTCATCGCTGACAAATCTGCTACAATTATTTGTAACAGGTTGGACTAAGGAGAGCCAATGCATTTTATCTACCTGGACATCAAGAATTCCTTCCAAAGGATGTCACACTAGCATGGATAGAGGCTTGACTGTCTGGCAAAAAGCAGAGAGTGGGAATGAACGAGTCCTCCTCAGAATGGCAGCTAGTGACAAATGTTGTTTTTCCACAACGTTCAGTATTGGGACCACAACTTTTCTTGTTTTTCATTAACGATCTCGATGATGGGAGTGGGGCATGCTGGTTAAGTTTACAGACGATACAAAAACAGGTCGAGGGACTGATTAATGACGTGGGGAGACTGCAAAAGGATTTGGATAGGTTGGGAGAGTCAGCAAAGAAGTGGCAGATAGAGTACAACGTGCATAAGCGTAAGAAAATGTACTGTTGTAGAAAGAGTAGAGCCATGGACCATTTCCAAAATGGGCATAAAATTCAGAATTCTGAAATGCAAAGAGACTTGTGAGTTCTAGTCCACGATTCTGTCAAGGTAAACTTGAAGGTTGAGTCAGTAGTTAAGAAGACAAATGCAATGATGATATTGATTTTGAGAGGGCGTGACTATAATAGCAGTGGTGCAGTTGTCAGACTCCAAGAGGCTCTGGTCAGACCAAATCTGAAGGACTGTGAGTAGATTTGGACGCTATATCTCAAGAATCACATACTGGCCCTGGAGCGTGTTCAGAGAAGGTTCATGAGAATGACCCCCTGGAATGTAAAAATTAAATTATGAGGAACGTTTAGATTTTTTTCGCGTTTATACTTTGATGTAGTTTACAAGAATAAGGGGTACCTAGTTTAAAAACATAGAATACTGAATGGCCTTGAAACATTAGATGCTTGAAAGATATTTCCATTAGTAGGTGAGAATATGACCCGAGCTTATAGCTTAAGAGTAAAGGGAAGGCATTTTAGAACGGCGATGAGGAGAAACTTCTTCAGCCAGAGAGTGGTGAATTTATCAAATTAATTGCCACACAAGGGTGCGGAGGCCAGGTCATTGAGTTTATTTGAGTCTGAAACCGATACTTTCCTGAGTATCAAAAGGACCAAGGGTATTGGGGAGTAAGTTGGAGAATGGGATTGAGAAACTTGTCAGCCATGATCGAATGACAGAGCAGACCTGATTTTTTGAATAGCCTCATTTCTGCTCCTCTGTCCTCTGGTCTTTTCTTCAAATAGGTCAAGAGAAACAGGCAGATTAGCCTGCAAAATAATATAAACCTCATAATGTGGAAGCAGGTCGTTTTGCCCATTGAGTCCACACAGTTACTCAGAAGACCATCCCGTTTAGACACAATCCTCTCCACCTCTAAACCTCAATTTCCCATGGCTAATCCACCTTGTAGGCACATCTCTGAACACTATGAGCAATCTAGCATAGTCTGTCCTTCATAAATTTCGTAGTTTGGAAGCAGCCTTCTGCAGTAAGATAAAGCCTATGCCAACATGCAATGAACGTGGAAAATCCACATAGATAGGTGCCCGAAACAATAACCCTATCCAGGACCCCAGCATTGGGAAGCAGCAGTTCTAAGGGCTGATCCAACATCCCACCCTAATGGGCATTTGAAGCACAGAGACAATAGTGAAGTTATTTATTCGACTCTGAACAAATTTATTTGTCTGAACGACTCTTTTCTCTATTCTCCTGTGACAGGTCCTTGGACTGTGCATCAGCAAATAAATGTGGTCTATTACAAAAGAAATGTGAAGTATCCTAATTACAAATACTGGAAGATTTAGAAGTAATCAAAAACAATTTCAAAGCATAAACACAAAGAGGTAAGAAAGAATAACATCCCAGCAACAAATTATGGAAAACATTGAATTACTTGAATATCAAAAGAATCAAAAGAAGTGTTTGGGGTTTTCAGAAATACGAATTATGTTTCAGTGATGAGCAAATGCGGCTCTTTCCAACGAATTGCAATGAAATTGTTCACTCTGACCAACGTTGCTTGTCAATTTCTTCAATGCGTTGAAACAGAACAAAATGAATTGCAAATTTGACAAAAAGCAATGGTATTGATACTTGGACATTGCTGAATTCTGAAATATTCCCTTACTAATCATCTGGGATATTCTGTGTTAATCTGAATTATTCGTCATAGCATTTATTGAGATATCATTCGGGTATACAGCTCCTACAATGTAATCCGAGCTTTGTGATGCACAACTCAGGCAAAACAAAAGGCCGATGTGAGGGGCGGCATGGTGGCTTAGTGGTTAGCAATGCTGCTTCTCAGCACCAGGTATCAGCATTCGATTCTAGCCTTGGGAAAATATCTGTGTGGAGTTTATTCATTCTCTCCGTGTCTGCTTCACTGTCCTCCGTGTGCTCTGGTTTCCTCCCACAATCCGAAGATATGCATGCCAGGTGAATTGGCCATAGTGTTAGATACATTCGTCTGGGGTAGATATAAGGTAAGGGCTTGGTTCTAGGTGGGTTACTCTTCAGAGGACTGGTGTGGACTTGTTGGGCCAAAGGTCCTGCTTCCATGCTGTAGCGAATCTAAACCAAAAAAAAACCGATAGTATCGTAATTTATTAAACCAGAAATAAACAATATGTAAACTATTATGACACCAACCTAAAGCAGAGAAAATATGAAACATGTGACCAATCCGAAATATTACTGGGTTCAAAGATTAAAAGAACATTCCAAATCAGCAGTTATGTCTTTAAAATTTTCAGTGAGAGTGCGTGCAACACTGGACAACTGGACTGAAGTGCTAAGAATTAGAAGCTGGGGGTAGACATATCACGCTGGTCAAACACCATTTCAGGTTGATAACTGATCTATTCACAGTCTAGATTAGAGTGGTGCTGGAAAAACACAGCAGGTCAGGAAGCATCCGAGGAGCAGGAAAATCGACGTTTCGGGCAAACGTCCTGTTCCTCTGATGCTGCCTGACCTGCTGTGCTTTTCCTGCACCACTCTAATCTAGACTTTGGTTTCCAGCATCTGCAGTCCTTGTTTCTACCTACCTGATCTACTCAGCTACATCACGAATAGTAAACGTGGGGCACCACAGTTATTAGAGAAAACAAAAATTGAACGCCTGGTCGATTCATAACAACCTTTTATATAAAACCTGTAATACTGAATAATTCGAATTTCCAACTTTGGAAGGAAATGCTTGATATTCACCTTATACATGCCCCTCAAAATTGATTTTTATTACATCATGTGACCCCTCAGCCTCCGACCACAATAAGAACAACAACCCAAGTTTGTCCAGTGTCTCCGCAAAGTTAATACACTACAAACTAGTCAACATCCTGCACTCACACCAAAGCCCCCACATTATTCTCATAAGGTTCGAAGACCAGAAGTTTGCTTTGCACTCCAAAAATATGCTTACCAATATCTTGCATATTTAAAACCTGCCAACATTTCCACTCAACGTCCTCGAAAAAAAGGGATAAACGTATGTCTCATCCCTTCTTTGTTAACTTATGTTGTCGCATGCAGCGAACTACGGATTGCCTGGATTAAACTCGATCTGCTATTTCTCTGCCTAACTTTCCAATTGATCTATATCCAAACCTATCAAACTGTGTGGCAACTTTGATGGATCTAAGTACATGGACACCAATATCTCTCTGCTCATCTACACTAACGAGAACCTTACCATTCGCCAGTACTCTGCATTCTTGTTAATTCTTCCAAACAGTAATCCCACATTGCTCTGCATTAAACTCGAATTGCCACCTATCAGCCCAGCTCTGCAGGTTATCTAAGTCGCTCTGCAACCTCCAACATCCTTTGGCACTATGTACAACTCTGCCAACCTTAGTGCCATCAGCAAATTTACTAACCCAACCTTCTACGCCCTACTCCAGGTCGGTTATAAAAATGATAAACAGCAGTGGATCCAAAACAGATCCATGCGTCAGCACAAGTAACTGACCACCAGGATGAATATTTCACATCAACCTCCACCCTCTGTCTTCATTCAACTAGCCCATTTTTGATCCAAACCGCTAAATCACCCTAAACCCCTTGCCTGCATATTTTGTGCAGTACACTTCGATGGGGAACCTTATCAAACGCATTACTGAAAGCCATATACACCACATCAACGGCTTTACCCTCGTTCCCCTGTTTAGTCGTCTTCACAAAGAACTCAATAAGTTTTGTGAGGCACGACATACTCTCCACAAAACCGTGTCGACTCTGCAATCAAAGTATTCCTATCGAGATGATAATAAATTCTATCTCTTATAAATACTTCCAACACTTTATCCACAACTGATGTAAGGCTCACTGATCTATAATGAACAAGGTTTTCTCTACTCCCCTTTTTGAACAATGGAACAACATTTGCTATCCTCCAGTCTTCGGGCATTATTCCTTAGACAATGATGACATAAAGATCATAGCCAAAGACTCGATAATCTGCCCTGGCTTCCCAGAGTATCCTCGGATAAATCCCATCCAGCACAGGGGATTATCTATTTTCAGAATTTCTAGAATTGCTAACATGTCCTCCTTATGAACCTCAATTCCGTCTAGATTAATAGCCGGTTTCTCAATATTCGCCTCGACCTTATTGTCATTTTCCAGTGTGAATACTGCTGGAAAATATTCATTTAGCGCTTCCCCATCTCCTCGCACTCCACGCTGTTTGGCCTAATCTTACTGTAATCATCCTTTTATCGCTTACATACCAAGAGAAAATGTTAGGTTTTTCCTTCTTCCTATCTGCCAACAACTTCTCATATCCCCTCCTTGCTCGTCTTAGCTCGCTCTGCAGGTCTTTTCTGGTTAGCTTGTAACTCCCAATCGTACTAACTGAGCCTTCACATATTATTATCTGACAAAAGCCTTCACCTTTCTCCAGACAACGGTTTCAACTTCCTGAGTAAACCACGGGTCAATCGCTTGACAACTTCCTCCCTGTCTGACAGGTGCATACTTATCAAGGGCACACAGTAGCTGTCCCTTCAATAAGGTCCACATTTTTATTGTGCCCTACCCCGGCAGTTTCCTTCACCATCCTTTGCATCCCAAACCTTGTCTAATCACATCGTAATTGCCTTTCACCCAGCCGTAGCTCTTGTCCTCCGATGTGTATCGATCCCTTTCCATCACTAAAGGAAGCATAACTGAGTTGCGGTCACTATTTCCAAAGAGCTCACCTAACTCCAAATCTAATGCCTGACCGAGTTCATTACCCAGTACCAAATCGTATTTTTCCTCGCTCCTTGTTGGACTGTCGATACATTGTGTCCGAAAGCCCGCCTGCGCACATTGGACAAAAACTGACCAAGCTAACGTATTTGAACTGTACTATTTCAAGTCAATATTTGGGAAGTTGAAGTCACCCATAATAACTACACTGACACTCTCGCTCATATCAAGAATCCTCTTTGCTGTCCTTTCCCCTTTTCCAATTTATGTATTATGTAATTACATGCATTTCCTAATACATGTAAAATTATTTAGGGTTTTTTTTTATCTTCCTTGCCAACGACATTTCATTGCACCTTCCAGCCATCTTAACGTTTTTTTTAAATTTCATTTCTGTTATGCTCTTCACGGAAATTGTTTTGTTGGTGTATGCTGAAGCTTTCAAATATTTCTTTTTATCTAAACTTACAACTCTCATCATTCGAAGTTTCTGAATTTGTCGTCTTTAAATTTCATCCTCACAGGAACGTGTTGTTCCTGAAGTTTGGTCAACTAGCTTTTGAAAAGCTTCCAAATGGCAGATATGGATTTACATACAAACAGCTGCCGCCAGTAAGATCAAAGACAAATTACTCAGAATCATACAATAACTGTCGACGGCAATACGGTAACAGATCTACAATTATGCCTTGAAATCGATGCAAAAATGATCGATCCACATCGGCATGGGAATTAGGTATATTTATAATCAAGACAAATGTTGTCAGAAAAAAATAAATCCCATGATCAGGGACACAATTGTTCGATGAGGCATTATTAGTAACAATACTCACATCATGTTCCAACATAACGTTTAAACGCATGTGAGTATTGCCAAAGCTGCAATGAAACTATGGTGATATCATCATGACTTTCAATAACTGGACTCACAATTATACGATCAATAATGCAATGGAATTTTAGGTGCATTAACATAATACCATTCCGCTCACACCGACAGTGTTAATACTGCAATAGAACTGTTTTCAGATCATACGGTGACAGTAAACGTGGCAAAAATATAATTATAGGAATTAAGTGGTCACCAACACTAGAAGATAGTTTTGCATTCAAGGGAATATCATATAAGCATTAAGAAGAATCTGTGAATAAAATCTTACATTAACTGCAAGGAAGGATATCGCCAATGCAATTATATATCGTTGTGAAAATGAACGAAACAATGCAGTTAACCAATGATTGACATAGCTGGCACCGACTAACTAAATTGAGTGAAGCAAGGCAAACACAACAAGTCTGGCAGCATCTATGGAGCGAAAACAAAGTTAACTTTTCAAGTCTACTGACTCTGCTTCTGTTCAGGGTTTGTTTTATTTGTACTGAAGCTGACTAGCTGGCTGAATTTCTAAAGCAATTTATAACTTCTTTTCCAGACTTCAATTAACCACAGTTAAAGATCGAAAATAATTACTTACAGAGTGGAAGCAGGCCCTTCGGCCCAACAAGTCCACACCGACCCTACGAAAGGCAACCCGCCCTTAACCCAATGCTATGGGTAAATTAGCATAGTCAATTCACCTAACTTTCACATTTTTGGGCTGGCAGAGTAAATCCACACAGACACGAGGAAAATGTGTAAACGCCACACAGCAAGTCGCCTAAGGTGGGAATTGAACCTGGGTCTCTAGCACGGCGAGGTCGCAGCACTAACCACAGGGCCACCGTGCTGCTTACCAACGGTGACTCTAATCACTGCAAGGACAGGATAGTAAATGGCAAACACCAGACCTATTTCTATTCCATGCATTTCTAAGTTAAGTTCTGGACATGTCCGTTACTGCATTGAAAACCTGTTGAATTTTCAAACATCAACGTGGTAATTAAACTGAATTTTATTTATGTTGACCAAGCTACTGTAACGAAAGTAATAACTGCAACTGCTGCTCGGTTGGTACTCATGTTTTGATTGAATGGATGTTTACATTCCATGGAATCGGAAATGCATCTATAATAATATACATAGTACAATGTTATTTGTATTTCTAAATTAAAACCAATAACTGTTTCAAAATTGGATCAATGCAAAGTAAATTGTATTGGCCACTGACTGCGCTGAAAAATGCACTTTCTTTGGAACAGCCAAGGAAGACATCAGTCACAATCATTTTCAAGCAATTCATCACTGAACAGTAGGAATATGTTTCCAAATTTCTGTGAGAATTACCTTCTGCTGCCTAACCCTATGGTAGGGTCATCTTGGTTAGGTTATCTTCATTGTGCAAAGTCACAATTTTTCCATTCTTGTTAACTTGTTTAAGTCGGTACCAATACATCAGTCAAAACAGGCGAATGATCATCTTCTGGGAACTTGAGCAGTTGAGCACAATTATGTTCAGTGTGAGTATGTCCTGTTCGGTGCAAATCTGTCTATTGCAATGTAGTTTCAAAGTATTCTGAGGTTAGTGTGCACTGTTTTCAATATAGATGATGCATTTGAGCATGATCCCATCTGGTCTTGGATGTGTCGTCAACAGCACGCTAAGGCTAACGGTTATTATATTCAATGTTAGCTAATTATTTCAGCGAATAGCCGTATAGACACAATTAGCCTTGTCAAGGAGTTAAACAATGGTGCCCAGCATGTCAGCCATGAAAATAAGTGACCAGACTAAGGAACAATACAGTTCATTGAGCAGTTGTTGGGAATTGCCTTGTGAAGGAAGTGTTATATGTCCATGATTCCTATAAACGTTTCTGGTTACTCTTATTTTCAGTCGACGCTGACAAATTTTTAACTGAGCCAATACTTTAATTTTTCACCATTGAGTCCACATATTCTCTTCTTGACAAGATTTCCATCATACCTGTCAATAGTAACGCACAGGACCAGTGGCCTTAGCTGATTGTCGAAAGCCTCGTGGCATTATTGTCCAACGTTTAATCCAGAGACCTTGGAGGTGTTCTGTATATGCGGCTTAGACTCCTGGCATGGTGGGTGGTGGAATTTGAATTTAACAAATAACAGCGGTTAGGAGTCTGGTGATGACTATTAAACCATTGTGGATTGATACAAAAACCGTGTTTTGTTCACTAATGCACTTTCAGGACAGAGGTTTTTGTCCTCACCTCGTGAGACCTGCATATACTTCCAGACACCAAACAAAGTATTTGAAACTTATTTACCTTTTGCGCAATTAGAGATGGGTATTAAATGGCGAGTCATGCCCACATCCGTTCAATGAATACACAACAACACATAAAAATCCTGAGAACGGAGGGGATGTTTGGTTACAATTATTCAACATGGTGGTCCAGCAGGCGCACCATGCAGCCCTCGCTGTCTGTTGTACCGTTACTTGATAACACATTCAGAGTCACAGAGTGAAAATAATCACATACGTATGAACAGATAATGATGGGTTCGCGGCGAAGTGGAAACAGACTGGAATAATCTGGTCTAGAAAATTTGGTGAGGAGAACTTAGTAAACTTCAGTCAGTGTTATGTAATACACAATGAAAAACTTTGTGTGACCTGCGAGGGTTTGACCAATGAAATATTTATTATTCACAATGGAAGGAAAGCATTGTGAGAAGCCAGTGTGGAGAGGAGTCTCAGTGATCAGAGTGGTAAAATATTCGCTCAGCAGAAAGAACTGGTTGACCAAGAGTACCTCTCTCGTGCTAATTTTCGCGTTCCATTCACATCTTTTTCTGCCTTTCACAGCCCTCAAATCTCTGTGATTATATTTCTCCTACCTTCCAAACAATCAGAGAACTTCCATTATGGCCGCTTCTAATCTCCCTTTCCATCTCTGTGGTTGCATTTCAAACTGTGATCGTTTTCACTTTTCCCAGTTTTTTATGTTAGGTAATAGAGATTAAAAGTGAACTCTGGTTGGACTAACTGCTCACTCGTGCCTTCTCAACTCAAAATAAGCACAGTCGGTGGACTGTGTATCCTCTTATTATTACAAAAAATGAGCAGGATGGAAATATGGTCTGCACATGATAACAGTTAATCTTTTTCTATTCTATTTCAGTGCATATCGCTGTCAATCTAATAGCTAGCCTATAATTAATTGTTTTCTTTTGTGGCCTAAAGTCTTGTATCATCTTTTCAGTTGTTATGTAGATGCCATCAGTGAAAAATCTCTTCAAATTTTCCAGCAGGAATTTGAAAATCAAGACGTTGCTCCCGTGTAGACTTACTCTATTTAGCCGGATATGGATTTCCTGGCTATCTGAGCATTTTAAGACAATCCCAATGTTGTCGGCATTTTTGTAACCCTGATATTCATTTTTTTTAATCGAATAATTATCTCATATCATCTTAATCCCTTTAATTGAACTTACCTTTGCTTCATGTCTACAAACACACGCAAACACAACACACATCTATTCAAAATATGAAACACACACTCTCTGTCTTTCTCTCTCTCTCTCATAAGTACGAGCACTAACAAACAACTACTAATTTATACATACGAGCATACTGTTATAAAGCAAAGTTTGAGATCCTTCTGAGAAATGAAACTGAAAGACCCAAAGAGGAGGGCCTCACTGTATATTCTACTGAAAGGCGTGTACGCAAGGGTGTAACTGATATTCAACTTCTCGTGGTTAAGGTGAAAAAATCCCTGACACTCACTTCACAATTTACAAGTGACAGTTTATTTATCTGACTCTTAACAGTGAATAACTTAGCTAAACTATTAACAAACCAAATTTCCCCTACTAACTACTCCTGAATACCGCAAGATTATAATGGTATGCTGCTTCAATAAATGCGATTCTCACTCATATATTAGAGCAGTACAATTTAGTCTATCGAAATTACAGTCAAGTTACGTGTCTCCAGAATTTTCTATGTCTGCACTGCGTGCACTACCATTGGAAATGTTCTCTCTGTAGACGCTTCTGTCACGACTTTAGATGGTGTGTCATGGTTACATCATAGATAAATGGTACTTTCTCTTAGAGCTGATAAGGGTTATCGCTTAGCAGATGGCAGTTGTTTCTATTCCAATTCTGCAAATGCCCTCATCTTTTGCACGTTTCATGACACATCAATATTTTTACAATCGGATTGGTGCAAGATGTATAAACCATCATATTTAAATATATTCGTTTTTTGTTTAGTAGGAAACAAGCCCGATTTAAATTGATAGCTAAATTTAAGTAGATTGCTGCTTGGTCTTTCGATACAAAACGCTGCAATTCGGGTTTACTCAGTTCCTGCAAACTTGAAAGCAGCTCACAACACCTGGACACTCACAAACACGTTTCGAAAGTGAAACACAACACCAGCACAATTGCCAATTAAAAACACAAAGCGCATGCATCTCGCACCCAGAAGTCCATTTACGAACAGAGAGATAAACGCACATAATCGTTCAAATACAAAAACAAGCATAATTAAGTAATCTCCAAAATTGCTCACATTTGAAAGAAATGTTCATGTATATCAGTCATTTTAGTTCACAGTATTTATTGAAAGACAATCGCGATTTCTGTGGCAGGAGCAAATTGCTGTCTGGATGATTGTTTTGCTTATTACCCCCAATTTCCTCTCAAGATAATAAATAGTCTTGTTCCTATGCATTAATGCCTGTCCTCGGCCTGAGCAATATATCAAAGGCGTTCAGTGCAAACTGAAAGAACAGCACTTCAGTCCTCATCAGGCATCTTTCAAACATCAGGACTTAGCACTGTGTTAACAGACTCAAATCCCCTTTATACTGTGTGTACCATTGTCATTACAATAACCTCATCTGCCCCATAACCACACATCATGTTTTTACCTTGATGGCCATTCTGTCAGAAAACTGCTGTCATTTTCCCTGTTTGATACCTATCGTTTACATGGATTTTAGATCTCAACGTCTTCACGATTAAAAGGCACACTCCTTTTGTCAATTGCACTAAACACACCCATTGACTGTTTCCCGGTTCATCATTCTCTGTCAACAGCATGAAAAAGATGAAATTTAAGCCTTTTTCGATATTGATAAAGATTCATATCTAACTCAAAAACTAAATTCTTTCACACACTTGTCAACAGAAGAAAGCAACTGTGTTAAAAGTATCGAATGGATAAAACAGAAGAATGGCCTCGTTATGGCATGGACTCCTCAGTACTTCTGTTTGTGTTGGGTTTCTTTGCTGCTGGTTTTATGATCTCCTGTGCCTGTAAGTAACGCACATGTAAGCATTATGTAAGCAGGAGCAGCAGAATAATCCCATAGACATGTGAGGCATATATAGTGTGGCGTTCCCCTGCAGCACTATCAAGGGATAGGCATGGAAAAAGAATGATTTGAACTATTGTCAAATTTCGTGCAGGTACAAGTTTGTACAGCGATGTGTTTGTATGGATGAGACAAAAAGTGAAAGCCATTTTGCACATGGTGAAACGCATCATGGTGAGAGTCATTGTGTCTCTTCTGATGGATGGCGTAACACAAGTCTTGCCAAAAATAGAACAGATCTGTTTTCGCAATAACTTTTTATCCACGTACATGTCATGGACCTTCAACAGGCTGATGTACTTAAAGCATGCTAGCAAATAAAAATGTCCGTTTCCTTTTTGGATCAACCTGTTGGTCAGTGGGCATGACAATGATTTGAACCTATCCCCAGTAGCAAAATTGAAATGAGTCACAACTTAAACAACTCCATGATACGGGGAGGGAACTCTGTGTGACGGAATATGCTGATAGCCATGCCAGTGCTGCCTAAGTTTGGTTTTTGCAGCAATGTGGAAACGAGAAAATGTAGTGTAATCTGCAATATTTTATTAATAGCAAAAACGTAAAAATGGGGACCAGAAATTCAGAAGTTGACTGCACGATGAGGTATTTGTGCAGGAATAACTGTTGTTATGTTAAAATGCTCGTCAGTATTACTCATATAGAGAGGAGTACTGAGAAGGCTCCGAAGGGTACCATAATGACAGATAGCCTTGTAATGATTTGACTGGCTCCATTGATCCTTCAGATGAAGTGATCAGTTTAGTTGCAAATGTAAAGCATTTGAGATTGTCTAGCCAGGATATATAGGAAATACCAAAGGGTGTGCGAAACTGCCTGTTTTCCCATAAGCCGAACTCATTGCAAGTATAAAGGTGAAGAAATTGTGTGATTTGCCTAACAAGCTATATCTTTGCTGCTCTGCATGGCATCAGACTGGCAACATTTAGCAAAGCCATTTCAAAATTCCAACGCCTGCCTAGGTGGACTGGGCACCAGCATGAGCACCAGACTGCATGGCAATCTCACTGGAGATACTGTTGCAACATTCTGAGACTACTGATCATTTACTATGCGGTGACCATATGCACGACAAAAGACGTGAACTTGTGGGAGTTATTGCAATAGCTAACAAAACAAAACTTGCTCTGATCTTTACAGAAAAAGACTAACGGAAATTTATGAGTTGTCACGTGATGCCAGGTGAAGCATAGGACGAGGGAAATGATCTGAGGAAGTGTGCGATAGATTGCCATCCCCAAAGTGTGAATTATCGTTCTTCCACATTTCTTTTCTCTTATTTTGAAATTATCATCATTACGAATATTATTATTGAAGTTCTCATTTCAATGTTGGTACTATCGTCATTGTCATCGTTATTACTTAAATTCTTGTGTGCAGCAATATTTAGCACAATTCTTCCAGTACTTGCCTTTGTCTTCAGTTTCAGGCATTATCGTATAGGTTCTACCTCTGCAGCCATCACAACTGTAATAGCGACTGATTACAGCACAATCATGACGATTATTGTTCCTCTTCGTCTCGTTGTTAATTCTAATATTGTTAGTAAAATAAGAACATTACTAATGTTAATGCTAATTGTCGAGGTAATGTGCATAACAGCGATTTTAAAATTTCTGGCACATAACGTACTGATTCCACTTCTATACTGAACGCAACTAATCTGAAAAAATAAATAATGATGCAAATGCGCAGACTGTAAGGGAGAACATTGTAGCAGAATTAGGTGTTAACAGGATACTTTATAGAACTTTATTATTCAGTAATTTTCCGTTCCATTTTCATTATTTAATGGACACTTTGCAAAATTTGTAAAACTGATAGTGCCGAAGAAACCGGCTTTCATGTCGTATGCACAAGTCAAAGCAAAGCTCACGCTGACCTCTTTCCTAAAGTTACAAGTTTATTCAGTATGTTAAATGGATACTTTGTCCCTTTCATTAACTCATGTCTGAATTTGTTCTGGGTTCCCACATAGATGAACGGATTGATGCAAGAACTCAATAACTGAAGCATATATCCACCTTGCTGTAGAACAAACGTGGAACTTCTGAAATTAGAGACTGAGGAATAAGGGACATTCGAAATTCGGACATAGATGACCGATATAAACAATAATAATGAAAACAGGATGAAGCTGGCCGAGATGAGGAAGAGCAAAACAATGGACTTTCTCCGCTTCTCCATCTCTGGGTCAGTCTGTACCTCCGAATTACTTTTTGTGTGGAGTCTCCTCCTGGCTCTATTCGCCACTAGAATGTGCCTCACCGTCAGTACGTTGAGTAAAAGAATCAGAATGAAAGGGAGAAAAAGAGTTAAAATGGACCAAATCCAATCATATACAGCCCATACAGTTAAGGTGTAATATGTTGGTGTATTTGCACAGAACCAAGGGACATTGTTGATTATGTACAATGGCTCATAGGAAAAATAATTGAAGATATTTTTTATGCAAGCGAGAATGAACACGGTTCCTATAATCCAACTCGCGGTATTCTCCTTGCAATATTTTATTTTCAGGTTCTGGCAAGAAATGGCCACAAATCGATCAACGGTGAATGCGACTGTTAACCAGATAGAACAATCAATAACTGCAAAGCATATAACAGAGCGTACACTGCAGATTGGAGTGATGGACAGGAAACTGGTTGGAAAATAAATGCCAGCTATCCGATTCAATCCGACTACAGCCAACATGACACTGAGGTCTGTCACCGCCATAGACACCAGGTAATATGTGATACATCCAGAGAGACCACATCGTTTTCGGCACAATATCACAATCACTGCCAGGTTAGCTTAATACAGGGAGGAATAAAGAGGTGAATAGTCAGTAATACTCATTCTGTGTATCGAAACAAAAAGAAACAAAATTACATTCTTGATATGTGATGTTAAGATTGTTTTTTTTTCTCACACTATAGCTATCTTTTACTGATGTTAACATAATTATACTGGTGAAAAAACAACAGGTCGATTTATTTCAGATATGTGTTGATGAGAACCAATCAATTTCACGAAGTACCAAACCAAAGAAACATGAAATTGATAAAAAGAAGTAATAACGAAGAAAATACCACATCAGCAAACGAAGATACAAAAATGAAGACGACGAAGAACTGATTAGTCACGAATGAGCATGATAATAATATGTAGCGCATGACCATAAAACGTTTCCCTGCAGGAATTATTGCTAAAATGTTCACTGATAGAAATATTGACAGTCATGTTGCTCAAAGATAATCTCAAAGTGAAAGCAACAGGAGAACAATTAGAACTTTTCTAATTTTCAGGGTCCCAATGGCGAATCTGAACTGTCTGCCCCAAATAACTGGAATATTTGGTGTATACCAGGTCTATTGAGACTGGGAGTCGAACATGTCTCGTTCACTGAAAGACCCGTGACATTGAGCACCTTTTCAATGTTGCATTCACCTGTCGGGATAAATCATAAACTTAATCATGCTGTGGAAGTTTGAAATTAAGGCCATGTGCATGAAATACGACAGATACCACCCACAATCAACAGTCAATTAACGTATTATGAAAATAACCTAGAATATAGAACACTACAAAGAGTTATCTTTATCAATATTTTTGTCGGACATGATGCCATTTTAAATAAATTATATCCGTCTGTGCATACTCTATATCTCTTTTCTTGATTCCTGTTTGTGCATCTGCCGAAAACCTTTTAAATATGCGGCGTTTCTCTTCGAGCACCGGCCCTGGCAACACATTCCAGGAACATATCATACTCTGTATAAAAATAGGCTTTACCCAAAATTATTCTCCTTTTCACGTTTAACCCACGCCCCTGTAGTAACTGCAACTTCATCCCGGGAATGAAAAGACTCCAATCATCCCCCATATCCAAGATAATCAAAACGTATATACTTCTCAGCTGCCGATTCTGCAGCAAAAAATCCAAGTGTGTCCCTCTTCCCTTTATATCTAATACACTTTAATCTTGGCGGAACCTGCCTGGCTTACTCCTGCACCAATAATAAACAAAAAGCTTGATGCCATCCAGTGCAAAGCAGCTGGCTTGATTAGCAACCACAGTCACAAATATTCAGGGCCTCCATCACAGAGAATCAATAGTAACATTGCATAATTTCTGTAAGATGCACCTAAAGAATGCTCCGAAGATAAAGATAAGCAAATCTTCGAGAAGGGCACGGGCTGCAGATTCATGGATACTTCATCATCTGGAAATTCACCGACAAGCCATACACTATGCTGAAATGGACATATATTGCCGCTACTTCTCTGTCACGGAGTCAAAATCCTGGAATATGCTCTCTCGTGGTACTGAGGGGCAACAGTATTGATGGTTTAAGAAAGAACCTCATCATCACCTCCTGAAGCGGACCGAGGCAGGGTGAATAAATGCTGGTTGAACAGCGAAACCCATATGCCACTAACGAATGCAATAACAACTCGTTTGAAACATTTCCATGTATTATACAAGATTCCATAACCGTGGCGACCAAAACAGCATCAATACTCTAAATATGACCTCATAGAAATTTCGTACTGTTGCAACCTGAGTTGTTATCATTCATGCTCAATTCCCCGACACGGTAAGTGAAGAATGCTCTATGCATTCTGTCCTAACTTATTTACTCCAAAAAGACATCGATGGGACTCCAAGCACACTCTGTATATTAATGCTCTTCAGAACCTGCCATAACCTGCATATTTTAATCTTGTATTTTACCTCCCAAATATACTATGTTGCATGTCTGGATTTAATTCCATTTGCCAATGTTTCTAATTGATCCAGGTCATGCTGTATCCTTTGCTAACTTTCCTCACGATCTGAAACTCCACCAATTTCTGTTACGGCTGCAATTTGATTCCTTGTGTAATAAGACTAATTACTGACCTTGTTTTAGAAAATAAATCACGCTTCCCGAACTATGGACTAATCTCTACGACCAGCTAATTAACCCTCTGTTGGTCCAATTCAACATTAATTCTGGAACAGCATGGTGGATATTGACAAATGCTTTATTACAGTAGATGTAGGCAACATCCATGACACGACCCTCATCAATCATCTTCTTCACCACCTCAAAAAAAACGTAATGGATTTTTTCAGAGAAAGCTTGCCCCTCAAATAGCAATGCTGACTATATCGAAAAAGGCGATTATTCCTCTAAAACAGAGTAAATCTTGTTTCTAGGAATATTTTTCCGAACATTTCCTCCTACATATGCAAAGCTCGCCATCATATAATTTCTAGGATTATCGCAATGGTTATCTTTAAACGGAATCACAGCATTGTCTATTCTTCAATCTTTTTGTGACTGTGCTAAACACCACACAACGATTTCAGTTAAAATCCGACACTGCACACAGTTATCTTCTCTTTTGCTTCCTTTAGCATCCTGAGTCAAATCCCATCATGCCCAGAAAATGTGTGGACTTTTTGCTTCTCTTTCAAGGTGCCTATACTTCCGCCATTAAATATCAGTATTCCCCAGAATGTCACATAACCCTCCCTTAATTTATCATGATTTATATCACTCTCTGTAGTAAAGGTCACTGCGAAGTACTCAGTAGGTGCCTCACCCACTTCCTCTTTTGTCACTGAGTGGATTATCTTTTCTCTCCTGACGCTCCAGCTCCAGGCATATGTACAAAATGACTTGGGGTACTCCGTAACCTTACTTGCCAAAGACCTGTTAAAGGCACCTTCTCGGCCTTTAAATTTCCAATTTAAAACTCTGTACTGCTTCCTGCAAATTTATCAGGGAACTCTTCTTTCCTGAAACTCGCATATGCTTACATTTCTTTTTCTTTTTGTTTACCTTTTCAGCATCACATTTTAATCGAAGTTTCCCAAGTTTTACCAACCTTATGTATTCGCCTCACAGGAAAATGCTGTTTCTGCGCTCTAATGAAGTGGCCGTTAATAAATTTTAACATATCAGACGGGTACTTTCACCACAACAGCCGCCCAAATCTACTTTCTCAGGACGTTGTCTAACAATGTTCTAATTATTTTTCTCCCAATTTAGCACGTTCACCTACTATCATTCTTATCTTTTTTTTCCATAACCAGTTGAAAATTCACGGGATTATAATCACTTGTTGCAACATGCTCCCATACTGAAACCTCTATTACCTTGCAAGACCAATTTCCCAATGTGTTGTATTGTCCCTTAAACTGTTGGACTAACGACGTACTGCTTCATTTAAATTTCCTGGAAGCAAATTCATCCCGGTCTAAGTTTTCTGGCAGTAAGGAGTCCTGGTCAATATTTGGGAAATGCTGACACCCAATACACCAATCCTGTAAGATTTACTTCTTCCCCGATACCATACAAATTCGTCCCTTCATTTGCCACGAGCAAACAGCTGTCCATATTTTAACCCTTTCAGGCTGACGGAACTTCCTTATTCTTATTTTGTCCTGTACATGTGCTTTCATTGGATGATAACTCCAAGATAACTTAGTCTTAGTGTATTGGAACAGTTTATTTCATCAGCAGTGTCACTGTAACCATTTTTATATCCCTCTCTTTCTGGTATAGAATTCGTAAATGATGACAATAGAACAATCAGATTCACTGGCGGCCGTTCTGAATAAAACAAAACCTGCCACTCAGCAAGCTATTAAATCAGAAAATTTAATGGCAACTAATTGAGAGCAAGTGATATGTTTTTACAATCAACTGGAGACTGCGAGCAGTTCCCTGGGTGTTTGTGGTATATACTACAGATGCTGCCAAAGGTGATTCATTTAAATCATAATAACTATGCTTCAAAGCATATATTTACTCAATTTAATCGGTACTTATCAATGATTCAATTCTTCCAGTGAATGAATCGATTATCGGAATGATTCAGTCGCTGTCAAAGGCCACATTTCCAAACTTAAATAACAACTTGCTGCGATAATTCAGGAACTGAAACAGTGGCAGGAAAATAAGAAAAATGCATCTGTAATGCGATATTATGAAAGCACCATGCAGTGGAGCATTTTTTTTTTAACAATTGAACTGCATGTACACTGCTCTTCCTTATATTATGGCGAATAACGACATTGCCAAGAACACCGTGGAATTGCAATTGCACAGTGGTAATGACGTGTGATTTAAATTGTGTCAAAGCTTATAACGTATACACGTGTTATGAAGGAATAAATCACAGCAAAGATGAAATGTCAAGATATAGTGAATAAAAATCAACATTATTTATTCAAACATTATTTCTAGCCGAGCAATAAATTATGATAAATGAACAATTAATATTGTAAAACGAAAAGAAACTCTATAGTTAGACAATTTAAAGCAGTGAACAGAAAAGGACATTTGTAATGGCAAACATGCATTCTGCTAAATAACGCAAAGAGCAATTGTAATGTGCGTACAACTGAGGAAAATGGAGATTTTTGCAAAGATCTATCGATTCTTGCATCTATTAACTGACTTTCATACTCTACCTGGAACTCCAATTAGTGCAAGGATAGGGTAGTAAATGGCGAACACTAGACCACTTAGTACTTCATGCATTTCTATGAACTGCTCCGAGAAAGCTATGCACTTCTGTGGAAAAATTGCTTTATTTATACTCCGGGGATAACAAATAATTTTACATTAATTGCGTTGTTGTGACAAACATGTCATTTCAACCTTAGTTTAATTCGTGTTTATACTTTGACAGGTCTTAAATGCTTTTCATCGAATATAACAAGATTGAAAATTCTAAATTTAAATGTATTCATGGAAATAAATATGTATCTGAGTTCCACTTATTCGTAAATGAGTTAAAGACCGAGATTTTGGCATCGTGTCAGGCAACTGACTGCGCTGCGAAACTCAAATACACTCCGTGGAACTACAGGTAGCTTCTCTCTGAACATTAGTCAGTCCGTGTGGTCATTAGTAAGGCAGGCAAAATTCCAAGCTTTCACTGCACAATAGTGGTATGAGAACTTCTGACATATTCAGTAAGGCCAGATGCAAATAAGTGCCATTAAATTTAGTGCACACAGGCCTAATTCTTCGTGGTAACGTTATAGGAAGACTTGCTCACATCTGTGTCATTATCTTCGAAGCTAGAAAAGCATTTTCCCGAGTATTTTGTCATTAAATTCGATGTAAGCGTATCCAGCTAAGGCTTTTTGTACTCAGTGCCAACCTATTCACCCAATGTGACTTCAGGTGAAGCTTCAGTACAAACAAAATCATCATAATTACATTGTATAACTCTAAATTCAAATTAGCACACATATGATTAGAATGATTCAATTCCTTACAGTAAGTTCTCAAACATCCCAAACGATGTGGACTTCAGCATGACTAAAACCAGTTTGGCCTCGCACAGTTCAGAATGATTGTTTTCAAGCTCATTAATTCCCGCTGCAGTTCAAGACATTTGTCTTAAATGTATGACAGTGAAAGTCAGTACACGATACTAATAGTTGAAAATCCTGTTTGAATATTTCCGATCAGTTGGACAATCGTTGGCTTATTGCATATCGAACCTGAGGTGAAGCATTGCAGTTTTGGTTTATCAGTAATTAACAAGTGCAGTTGAATTTTAAATGGCAACATGCGGGCGAGAGTGTACCATTTTGTTTAATTCTGAAAATAAATCTTTCACAAAAGTGTTGTGTAAGACAGTGGAGGTTCTAATCTATAAACGTTGCTGCACACGAAAATTGTATTTCATCTGAGTGGAATGATTTCTTCCATTGAGATGATAATTTCCTCAACAATGAATTTTTAATTAGGCATAATTCATCTAGATTAAATTAGATTAGATTAGATTACTTACAGTGTGGAAACAGGCCCTTCGGCCCAACAGGTCCACACCGCCCGCCGAAGCACAACCCATCCATACATTTACCCCTTACCTAACACTACGGGCAATTTAGCATGGCCAATTCACCTGACCTGCACATCTTTGGACAGTGGGAGGAATCCGGAGCACCCGGAGGAAACCCACACAGACACAGGGAGAACGTGCAAACTCCACACAGTCAGTCGCCTGAGGCGGGAATTGAACCCAGGTCTCTGGCGCTGTCAGTTTGTTTTTGTTCTTTAATTGCTGCAAAAGCTTGGAGCGATTTCATTTTAATCGAACTTCTTTTCACGTTTCGTACTCCTATAATCCTGCTTTTACATTTAATGCATAATGGATTACCGCAACAAGTCTACTGGAATTGATTACTTTGATGCTGTGCTGAAACGTATTTAATACATAGTGTATTTTTGTTCTTCAGTTTGAAAACAAGTACAAATTATGACTAGAAAGAAATCAGTGAATTATTGAACAATATTCATGTCAATTAATAATTTGTTGATTGCAATTATCAATGGGATGCTGAATAAAGACAATTTGCTCTTTGTTATTGACACCAGGGTCACCTCCATGCTCTTGCTATTCTGTGATCAGCGAAGGCCTTCGTTTTATCTCCTTTCAACACCACGTTAATAAAATTGCGATAAGACAATACGTTTGCTTCTTCCCTCAACTCCACGTCCTTAACTAATCATTTCTCCCCTACACACATATTCCTTCAAGCACATCTAAACTGTCTCTCCACCTGGACACCTCCTGATGTCCTTTTGTCTGCAACCAATCTGTTCATCGACGTGTCAATGGTCATCTCAATTTCTCTTTCCCATTCTCCTTCCAACTTGTTTCCAACAGAACTATCTGAACTCCGTAATTGCATAATCAACCATTATATGGTAATCAAGTCTGTGTGCAAGTGTGGTGCTGTTGTTTTCTGGCATACTGACATTGATGTTATGGGGACTAAATGCCAGATGTTAAATATCTCGTATGAAAGTAACCCTGCTTTCATAGGTGTAGTCTGCCCTCTGCTTTCTTTCAAAGATGTTTTGAGGCATAGACTACGAGTTCTCTCTCTAAGCCATAAAATTACACAGCCTGAGGTTGTTTTGTTTTAAATTGGAACAGCAGAAACAGTATGAATGGGTGGAGGCATACTCCCACGGACCCAGCGTTTCAGTTTTAAGTTCAGTGGTTTGTTTACGGGTTGAAATGGACCACGGAAACTATCTCCCTCTCATCCAGAGTTATCTATCGGCTTCCTGAATCACACGTGAGATAATCAATTTTACTCAATATGCCTTTGAGAAGGTAATGCTTATGTAAAGTTACGACACTGAACTCTTGCTGATTAGTAGTTGAACAATCTATTATTATGTATAGTTTTACAATAGAGGTTGGGTTAAACAATTATTCTTTCTTTTGTCTTCATTTCAACTGTAGACTTGGAATAATATCTGTTTTGCTTAAAGCCCAGGAGAATAGCAAAATGATTTATCTACAACACATCACATCCCATTCACCTTTAAAGGAGATAAATGTTGAGGTTTATGCTTTCTTCTTGAGTTTGACGTGGTTTGGCTTGATGCTTCATATTTCTCCTAACTCCCCAGGCCTTTAATCTTTCCAGGTAGTTTGTCGACAACGGTCACTTATTTCAACTGATGTTTTCAATACACCCACATCTCTTTCCGAGCCGCCAAACACTAGCTCTCCAACACTGCACAGTCAGCTACTTTTCCTTCCAAAAATCCACAAACAGGACTACTCAGGCAACCCCACTATCTCTGCCTGTTCCTGACCGTAGATCTTGTCTTTCTCCATCTTGGCTCTTGTCCACACTCTTCCCACTTACACTGCAATTCTTCTCAAGCTTTATCTCAGTTTTAGAATTTCCAGTTGACAGACACCATTCACCTCCTGTTTCCCATGGATGTGAAATCGATATGCATGCATATCGCCCATCAAGATACTGTAAGACCTCTTCAACTCCTCCTGGGGAAACAAAATGCCTGAACTGTCCGCATTTATGACCATCCTCTTCTGCTTTGCAGACATTGTTCTCACTTTCAACAAATTCTCATTTAACTCAGGTCAAAGCAGCAGTAATGAGTGAGAGGAAGGGGTATAAAGAAGTCTTTGTGAGTTGCATGGAGCGTTCAACCTTCCAGTTTTACTCAGTCTCCCAATGGCAATTCTTTCATAGAAAGAACTATTAACAACATCAATAGTCATTTCCTCACGTGTTTACATCTGGATAATTTTCATTATTTCCTCCAATATCTCCCCTGCTCTCATCGTCCCCTGATCCAACTCTGATATCAAATGCACCACGTTAATTTTCACATGTTCAGTGATGACAGTCAATTCTATCTCACAGTCATCCCTTTGCGTTGTTTTACAGCAAACAAGTTATCCAACTGCTTTGTTCGCATCTGGGAAGCACCATTGGAAATTTAATTTCCCACGACTAACTTTATCATTCTCCCTTGGATCCGTTTCAGACTCAACTAAACTCATCAGAGCCTTGCTCTCATTTCTGACAGAAGATTGCTTTCCGATTACACATTCACAAAATAGCAGAAAGTTCAATCATGAATGTATTCTTTATCTCCACTTCACTCTAGTTCATCTGCTATGACGCTCTGGTGCATGTCATGTTTCCGTCGACAACAATCCAACACGTTACAGGGCTTGCTCGCACGTAGAATCGTGTGAACATTTACAACTCTGCTGTTCGCATTGTGAATCATGTCTCCTTCACTCATTATTTATTTTTCCCTTGACAATGACTGGCACCTGACAAAAAAAACCTCACTTTTAAAATTAACATTCTTGTTAATAAGTCCTTTGTTGACCCTACTTCCATCACTTCCACTGACATCACTTTCGAATGATCAAAGCTGCTTTTAGTACGGCCTCTTTAGATTCGCAGGTTTCAAGTTAAACACAAGTGGTTTCCATGACTTAGTGTGAAACTCTGAAATTATATTCTTAAACAACTCCATCTTGCTCTCTTGATGAAAGGAGCTTGTCAAAAATGACCCCATCAACCTAGCACCTTTCAAAGGCGCTCTCTCTGACTTGGTGATGAGTTTTGTTTTCACAATCCTACTCTGAATCACCATTCGACATTTCTGTACGTGAAACATGTTGGTCAAGTACAGCTGTGACTCTCGTGATACCACCAAATTGTGAGAATGCTATGCATTAATATATGTGCTTTATCCTGCTTTATTCCAGAGAGAGATTGGATGACAGGAGCCGAGCAGTCTATGAGATTTGGGTGTTCGTTTTCTTAAAGTATAAACAGCGCAAGCAGTCTGCATGCGTATGGTTAACAACAGAATCAAGGGTTAAGTTTTTAGTTTGTAGCGGTTGTTGCTGGGTTCTCAGTAGTTTTGGAAGGCAGTAAATCTCTCCCAGCAGCTACACTCTTTCTCTCTGTGTTTTCCCCTGGAAGTTGCTTTCCCCTCCTGAGCTGCTGGAGTCACATGTGGGAAAATTCTGTTTTCTGAGTTTGCCTTTTGCAGAGAAGGTTTTTATGGAATATTGTAGTATTGGAACAGTTACAGTTTAGTCAAATACTAATCTATCAAACTGTTGCGATTTCCAATCGATCTAGGTTATTCGAAATTCTTCTTTCCTTCGTCGCATTGCAAGAAATGCCATCGGAATCAATGGAAATACCAAACGAAGCATTTTGAATTAGAGGCAAAAGAAGACCTTCGATGAGCCAGAGCAGAAGAAAAATAGACAGCGAGACAGACTGAACTCTAAATTTTGGCAATTCGAGAGGAAAGTCGACTTAAAAGGGCATGGGTGATTCCAGTTGGATTTAGTGATGTGAATTGTGATGAGGACCACTCTTCTTTACCAAAGGAGGTTGAAGGTCTGTTTAAATATGTTCAAACGTTGCCGAGGTTTGACGAGGATTATATAGAAGCATGTTTCATTTCTCTTGAGGAAGTGGCAAAACAAATGAAATGGCTAATGGCAATGTCAGTACGATTGATTCAAACAAAGTTGACGAGCAGAGGCAATGCGTTGCTTTCATTATCAGTCGACGCACTTAGGGCAGAGAATGAGTTGGAAAATGTCATTGCAAGTTCATATGGACTCGTGCCAGAAGCAGACAGGCATCATTTCAGGAATCAAAGGAATATACTAGTCATTGTTCATTGAGTAAAAAACAAAATAATTTTAATAGTTTGATAAGTGCCTTCAAAATAGATCAAATATATGGTTGCTCTTAGAGAGACGATAGTTTTGACAGTGTTCAAATCTTCACAACTTAACGTATTGAGAAGTCATCTTGTAGACTGATACCTGCAAGATAAGCACTGTACACGGTAGATGATAATAAATTGATTCACAAACACAACTTTGGCTTCCGACGTAAATTTCAATTGGAGTCATAAAAAGAAATCCTCAGTTGGTACATGAACAGTAGATCTCATTGGACATAGTAAATGCGGCTTGCCAGAGTCTAAAAAAGACACACATGAAGGGCAAAGTGAAGCTGAAAAGCCACTGGACAGTCAGGAAGCAGGTATTGCAGGAAGTAATGGTTCCTGACTATATGGTAACGAATTCACAAAGCTACAGGTTGAAGCAGTAGTAGAAAAGAATAATGATACAGCGATTGAATTTCAGTTTTTGAAACAATATTAGATTGAAGGATTGAGAACAAAACAAGAACAGGTACAGGACAAATTTGATATTATTTTAGTTCCAGAGAAATTGCCTTAATTATTCCAGACAGATGAAAACTGAATCAGTTCTATCGAGAACACTACACAGATGAATGTGAGTGCATCAAAGTGCGCTACGATCGTAAAAAATGACGTCTTTATGAGGACGAAGTGACCATTGTATTCCATCGGAGATAAGAAATGGGCACACGTTCATCAAGTTGCATTACTGGGGGTAAACGAAATGAGATGTTGAGGGAAGGATGTGCAATATGGGAGTAAGAAAAGGTTAAACAAAACATAAAAACATTTTAATTGGACTAGAATGCAAAAGGTTATACTGAATTTTACTGGAAATTTTGGGTAATTGGAAAATCTCAGGCAGTGATAAATCCAACAGCCTCACATTTCAGAAACCACTTACAAGTGACCGAATTGATTGTTTAGTATTCATACTGAAAAGAAAACAGAAGTGCAAATCAGTATTTGTTCATCAGACAAGATGTGAAACTAAATTTTCAGAGGCCGTTTAATTACACAATATCGATATTTATGGTTCTGGAAAAAAAAACAGAAGTCAGGCAGCATCTGAGGGGCAAGACAGTCCAAGTTATAGGCTGGACGCTTCATCGGGACAGCATAGTGAGGCCTGAAACGTGTGTTACATTGCATTTCAGATGCTGCCTGGCCTGCTGTGGTTTTCGCAGTGCCACACTTCATCGACTCTGACTCTCTAGAACTTGCAGTACTCACATAACTGCATAATACAGTATCATGTATGAAAGAATCGTAGTAGAGTGACTCAGTTTTCTTTCTTTTTTTATGTAATGCGAACAAAATTAAACCAAGGGTCGAATTTTGCATTACAATTTTTGTCAGGAAGTTATAGAAAGCAGGGGAATAAAGCAATACAAGTCCAACGAGGACCATCGGGAATTTCAGGGTGAATGACCACCAGATACCCCACAACTTAACAAAGAGCTGTTATGGTTTCCTACAATACCCCATAAACCTCAATGTTTCGTTTCTTTCTTGCTTTCTTTTCCTTTTGCTTCTAACCCAATCTGCTACAATTTCAATTGATGTTTAGCCATGTCCAATGATTCTGATGGAGTTTCCAGCAAATGTAAATGCAGAGCTATTGCTCGACTAACTGCATCTTCTCTAGGAGACATAGGCAACTTCAACTCCAGCTCGTTTACCAATTACAGCAGCTTTTCCTTGTCAACTCTTTGCAAAAGCCCAAACTTCACTTCTTCCACCCTCATTAAACTCGAAGTGACTGAAACAGTCATTGCTACGCCAAGTGCTCTTAAAGCAAACTAATTCAACACCCGAAGCAATAGACACTAACCCGTACCATTAGCTTCCTTTGAATCCAACAAACGTATTCCTAAACTGGAATGATATTATCAATCCCATCCGAGCTCCCATTCTTTTATGTTCCAGGTCATATGCCCCAAAACATTTTAAGATGGTAGCCCAAATCCTACGGTTGCATGTTGTTTCCACACAGATGTCTCCCAGAATGATGCAGCTGTTCAAACCAATGGGCTTCAAATAAAACAGAATGTATTTAGCCATCACCACAGGAAACAAAAACAAAATAAAACAAATTTTGAGTTGAAAACCCGATTGACGCAATACCCCAGCATTTAATGAAGAGTTGTTCTGATTTCTAGCTATAGCCCATAAACACACCCCTTGGCAGAAAGACAAATTCATACACAGGTTCTTACAGGAGAGAGGGGAGCAGCCCAGGATCATTGGCTGAAGCATGGAACCTCCTATTTTCCAATAGCTTCCCTGGGCCTCCTGTTAAAACTAAAGCAAACCAGGGGAAAAAAAGAACCTGAACTGGGAAAACTGACCTCTCTGTTTTCACTTTAAAAGTTCTCCATAAAAAAGACCTAAAAACCATTTTCTATGATTATTGCCTTATTGTAGAGTTAAAGCAACATTTGTTGAAGGTAGGGACAAGTTTATCGAGGCAGATGAGGGTATTTCTGGAGAGGGACTGGATGGGTCGGATGGAAAAGAAGAAGTGCAGAGCGTGGAGTCCATCCTAGTTTGGTATAGACGCGTATAGGGACTGCACACCCATAATGAAAATAATGCGCTGAAGGCTGGGGAACTGGGGGCCCTGATAGGCGGTCGTAATGGCATGAAACGGAAGTCACTTTGGACAGGAGACTCCCAGTACTTTCTGGAGACTCCGCGGGAGTAATGGCGGTGGGATTTGGAGTCAGTCAGAAATGGGGCATGAATTTTGAACAGCGAGTGCGTTCTCTGACTGGAGGCGAGAGGAGCAGGGTTTTGCAGACTTGTGATTTTTATTACTGGATATGAAACTGATTTCTTTTTGTTGAGCTGGTGGATTCTCCGTTGGATTTAGGAGAGTAGCAGTCCTCCACACTCAAGGGAAAGGGAAGCTGTAAGCTGGAGCAGGGATGAGGAGGCAGAATGGATGTGCGTCTGCATTGCTGAGAGGGTGGAAGAGAGAATCCGGACAGAAAGTTTTTGGTGGAGGCATTGGAGTTATTACAATAATAGAACATCAAAGGTGGTTCCAAATTTGGAGCATTTAAAATGTACCTGTAGGCCTTGAGGTGTGAGATAATTGTGAAGACAGCAGCTATGCAACGATACTTGGCTGTAGTAACACAATCACAGAATAGCTTCCGATGTTTCTGTTGTGCCCGTGCCCAGCGTCAGAAATTTACAAAGTGTCCCTCAGATGATAGCACCAATTCCGTAAAAGGGCTTTGGAGTAAACATATCTATTTTTGGTAACTAATATCTCATTGCTTTGTTAGTCTCGCTTTCCTTTTTCTTAAAATGTAGTTGAAATCGACCTAACTTTTATCATTTGACATTAGCAGTCTCGTTCATCGTTCTTTTCAACCTCTTACCCCATCTGCCTCAGGAAAGATGGACGTTTTGCTGCTCCCGTTAGTTTAAAGCTGGATAAATGGGTATAGACTTTTATTTTTGCTCTAATGATGTTGAGTGCCTGTAAATGTCAACAGTTCCCTGTCCCCCATGTGCCGTCCCTCACGCCCTGAGGTGTTTGAATCCTGTTCTATCGCTCTGTTCTCGGGTATAGTGATCAAATCAGTTGTAAATGTTTGAAAAGTACATTTGCCACACGTACAGTTCTCTCGCACATCAAGTCTTTAACCCGAAGACAATGTATCATTAAATATATTCTGGTGAGACACAAAGAAGGGCAAAGACCAGCAGTTGGAAATTAAACATAATTTTCGATACAACGTCTAGTCAGGTTGGCGCTCGAATCCTGGTTACAATTTCAGGGAGAGTTGACTTTCTCTAACCGTTTGTTCAATAACAACTTTGATATAAAAGATCCATGAATAACTCTGAGGAAATAAGTAGTAGTTTCAGTTCAACAGTTCACTGACCAACAAAGGAAACCTCGCAGCATTCACCGTGCCCAGTTAACAGATGGAAGGATCAAGGAAATTATCAAAGAACTATCGAGCGGGGAACAAACCAAATTGAATTAAAATGCCCAAGTGTTAAGGCTACAATGCCTGCTAGTAGTTACTCCAGACTAACTCCCACTCCAAGTTAGTCATTATCCTGACTTGGAAATGTATCCCAATTCCATCAAGGTCGCGGGGTCACAAACTCGTATTCACTTGCTTACGGTCCTCCTTTTGTCTCGACGTGACAAATACAGGAGCAGTTCTTGGGGGTAGTTCGCCAGCACTTTCTCCAGGGCAATTGAGAATGCAGGTTAGTGCAATCAGCGACATCCACGTACTGTGAAACAATGGAAAATTACGGACACAATTTCAATTGTTGTTATGTCTTCTTTAAAACGAGACGATCTTCCCAAGAACACTGAGGCTCATCTGCATGAGGTTCCATTCACTGACTGGCAGTTCAGCCCTCTCGGGCTCACAACTCCATTGGGTGCACAACGCAGTAAGGTTAAAGAATCCTGAGACTCAGCAGCAGATTACTGAGAGCTGAGAATAGAGCCAATGTCTTCCAATATCCACTTTTTTATTACAGAGTGGGCAGGACAATAGTGTACCACAGGAAATGGCATCACCACAGGAAATGACATCATCAATACAAGGAAAACTAAACACATAAGTAGAAAGCGGGCCATGTTACCAGCGCTTCATCCGGAGGCTCACTGATGATGTTACCTAGTATGGTGATGATACGTCAGAAAACGAACCTTCCAGTTCAGCGAGCAAACCTACATCCAGAACCTCGACCTGAGCTACAAATCTTCTCAAAAACTCTCTACCACTTAATATCGCATGAGAAAATTGTTTCCTTCAAGTAACTATTGGCAAGATAAAATGTTCGATTACTGCAATATCTTTGTTTTTCTAAATGTTGTCTCCACCCCACCCTGGGCATGTCTACCCCCGAAGGATGTTTTTCACAATCCTTATGATTTTTCGACCCACATTATTGATCATAATTTGAGATTCAGAAACTGTACCTGCTCCATCATTAATGCTATTTTCCACTTCTGTAACGTCAGCCTATGTCGCCCCTGCACCATCGATCTGCTGTTCAGTCCCTCTTCCAGGTCTCCGAACGTGACAATTTCAACTTCTTCTTGACTGCCGTCTCAAATCCTATTGTGTGTGGACTTCAGATCATCAAAAACCCGGTAGTTGTTGCTCTCACTCACACAAAGTATTTACCTGTCAGTACTGACCTTGCTGGCCGACATTGACTTTCTACTTGGAACAGTGTTAAGGGGCGATGGCACCGCAAAGGCTTCGTCTCTGAGCTCATAATCCAAATGTTCCAGCATCGAAATGCGTTCAATTCGCTTTTCAGAAACTGGCACAGTTTCAATTTTATTCATTCAATCTGCAGGTAGAAACTGGTGCATGGTTTTGAGTTAAAAGCCTTTGTACTGTCGTTCCAACGGGAGAGAAATTAATCTCAGACACGGTTCAACGCAGAAATTATGAGAGGCACAATCCACCAGATTCCAAACTGTGTGTGGAGATAGCAATCAAATTCAAAACCAATCATGACCATTTGGCCTGTTGGGTTCTTGCTAGCCTGCAAGGAAAATAATCAGTCTTCCCACTTATGTCCGTGTGTTTTAGTTTGCAAATTCTATGTTGTAGATTTTCATCATTCTTTCTCCAAGACTGATGCATGAAACACACCATTCACTTCAATCCCAGTTGTTGAGACTGCCTGGCAGTCAACCGACTGGAGATATTTTGAATGTTCTGACACTGGTTAGTCCACCAGCGCCTCCGAATTGAGAATGACAGCCCACCTGCTTTTCACGAACCTTTATGATGACAATGTATCTATCCAATAGCCCAATGGGTGGAATGAAGAGAAGTCTGGAAGACTTGAATTTAGAATAGGTTGCTAGTCTCCAGATGATTTGTCGATGGAACACAATACCCATTTGACTAAGAAAAACAGTTTCTACAGCATTGCGTTATTATTGCGATAAAATCAAACTTTGCTACAGCGGAGAATGGAATCATAGCCAATCACATCCATGAGGCTTCCTGGCAAACCGGCTTTACAAGTTCTGCAATCCTGCGTTCTTCTTATTGCAATATACGTAAATGCCTCCTCTGCAACTTACCTGAGTCCTTGGGGATTTCCAACCTCAACACCAAATTCAGACTAAATACCAGAAGAAGTAAGGAAGCTGCATAACCTTGATCAGCAGAACAGGCTGAAGAAAGGGAATTGATCAGGCAACTACTGTTACAAAAAAAAAACAAAAGTAAGTTTTGGAGCTTAACGTGATTTCGCCAAGAACACATATGCAGCACATTCTGTTCAAAATTCATATCTGCACCCACTGAATATGGAAAGTAGTTCGGGTGTGAAATGTGTTGCTTAAGGATGCTTGAGGAATCAGATAGTTTTTATTCAGAAATTAAGGACATACAGGGTAAAGGCAGAAATATGAAACAGGATGATATGATCAATTATAGAGGCATAACACTTGACGGGATGAATGGTCTCCTTATTGGCTGAAAGAGTCTGTGATTATTTTAAGTCAAAATCTGTGTAGCATTTTGTCATTGATCTCCAGATAAATTGCATGTCAACATTAACTATTTTCTATGATTATGACCTGGTCGAGGAAGTGCAAGTCTCAATAGTGCTGCACATAGCAATAATTCTTTGTGGTGCAGGGATTCTCTTATCTACGGAACAGGACATGAATGTGCAGGTGTGGAGCTGGTTTTGATAGAACATGTCAGTCTGTAATGGCAATAAGCAGGCATCGGTTTCTGCGCAGCAAGAAGGTGCTGGCTGAGACCGGAAGAAAAGACTGATAAATTGAGGAAGTGCAGATTCGTGGAAAATTCTGTGTCAGCAAAAATCCGAAATAAGAACTTTCCAGTCTCTCCTTCCCATTAAAGAGAATGACGGCGCAAGGCTTGATCCGAGAGCTCGGCCTCGGTGCGTGTCGCCATGTCTATTGTGTGCAGTGGTCAGCAGGACACGAGTGAGAAAATCATTTTTTTCAAGAGGGAAATGCTTTAAAAGTGTGAAAGGAGCTTATTGTTCAGAATGGAGATAACTTGTTCAACAAGCTCTATTACATATTCACACCAAATGTTTTATTGATGAGGCAGAAGGAAAAATAAAGAAGCAAATTCTGTTCCCTGGTTTCCGCCATGTCATGCACATCATGCCGATGTCTAAATTCTTTGGTCTCAGGAAAGTCACATGACGACACAGAACTGCATCTCGTAACTTTGAGCAGGTACCATTCTCGAATCGAGACAGTATCGACCAAAACGAGGTGTAATGTTGAGAAGGAAATGTGTTAAATTATCCTGGGCCAGACGAAGTAAACATCGTAATTTTTTTGTCTTTTCATCTGGACAATTAATGAGGGATTTTTTAAAACGCCTTTTGCAGTGGATTTGAAGAGGATCATTTATGTGCAGCAAACTGAAAACAAGATAAATATCTGTTGCTTATGAGTTGCTGTCCTGCGGCCTAAATAATGAAATTTCTAAACATTTCACAGCATACTCCTAGAAGCTATGCAGACAGGAAACTCAAACTAAACTTAACACAATCTCTACGTTCATCTGGTTCTGGATATTAACCACCTTTCCGAAGAAGCCATTGAGTTCCAAGACATTGCTACTTGCAACACATCTGTTATTCAGCATCATCTCTGTTCAAATATCAAACGTGTGTCCGATAAACTTTTTATTTTTCTCGAAGTCATAATGCAGACAGCTTTGCATGTACCTGCCTTGTTGAAAGTTATCATAAAACAACAGCGTGACGGAATTGTTATGGTGCTGAAGGCATCATTCAGCCCACTGCACTCGTTCTAAGTATTTTTCTCCTGTTAATTTTCTGTGTTTATACTGTAGCTCTGCACTCTCTTTCTTTAAGTTACTGATTGATTTTTTTCCATTGATTTACTTATTGTCACGTGTACCGAAGTATAGTGAAAAACTACTTCTGAGCAGTACAGCAAGATGATAGTAAGCAAGGATGTACAGATCAAAAAGACTCAGAACAGAGGCATACAGCTTACATTGCTTATTGAGGTAAGAGAGCCCATGATCTGTCTACCAATGGCATAGACGAACGTGTTCCTGAACCTGCTAGTTTGTGCGTTCAGGCTTCTGTATATTCTGCCTGATGGAAGAGCTTGTGGGTGATCATTACGGGGTTTGCAATGGGGTTTTGATGATGTTGGAAATAATTCAATTGAACAATTCTGATAAATGTAGAGAATGATCCTTCCGTGTGTGACTAAAAATCACCAGATCATCAATGTGCACCACACAATTCGGTAATCCAGGAATGACAGTGTTGGTTGCTGTCCCAAATGTGGCTGGTACATTTTTTCATAGCAAATGTCATGATTTTAAATTGATACAGTCCATTCAGCATTACGAAATTGTCTTCACTCTTTCGGAAAAAAAGAACTGCCAGTTTCGACTAAGCAAGTCCAACTTAGAAATATGAGTTGTTTGTCCCACGGCTTCAATACATTTTTCCAAACAAGGAATCAGATATGAATCAGACCTCATAATTGCTTCGACTTTGCGATAGACGGCTGTTGGTGAGCTCCAATCACTGCAATACAGTTCGATTATGTTGCCTTGTAACATGCGTTCGATCTCCATTTGGAACCGTGCCAACTTTAAAAGTTAAGCCTGAAATATGTTGTTTAACAGGAACAGCATCTCCTATATCTACATCATGCATAATTTGGTTAACACTTTCCTGATTATTTCCAAATGTCTCCCCATGCGATAGCAATATCTCATTCAGGTCATTTTGATTATCCTTTCGAAGTTAACTGAATAATTTATCCCAATACTTGACAACTTTCTCATTGTGCAATTTAATTTCGAACATAGAAGATAGACAATGCAGCGCAGAACAGGCCCTTCGGCCCTCGATGTTGCGCCGACCTGTGAACAATTCTCTGCTAGAAAAGCTACTGAACTGGGAGAACTTGGCACTTCACTTCCATTGCATGTAAGTGTTAAAAAAAAACTAAAAGCCATTCTCTGGCATTGTTGCCGTGGACAGGTTCTGCTGGTCAAAAGCAAAGTGGCTTCACCCAGTCAACTCAGATTCTCTGCTTCTTACTACTCCTTTTGGAAAAAAAAAACTTCTGAAAGAGCAGCATCGCCACAGTCATCAATGAACTTGTAGATAGAGTTTGTTTTAAATTTGGCAGCACAGTCGTGGGTGCACACGGCGTACAGTAAGGGGTTGAGGATGCATCTTTGGCGGACCCCAAGATGGAGTCTTATAGAGGAGTAAGTGGAGAGACCTATCTTCACTAATTGTGGTCTGCAGGTCAGAAAGCTGAGGATCCAGTTGCAGTGGGTGGAGTCGAGACCGGTTATTGTAGTTTTGAGATACCAGGAGGGGATAATGATGTTGAAGGCAGAGTTGTAATTTATTATAAGGAGTCTGATGTAGGAGTTGGTACCGTCCATGTGTTCTGGGGATTAGTGCAGGTTTAGGAGTATGGAATCCGCTGTGTACCTGTTGTGTACATCGGTGAATTGTAGGGGTTCAAGGCAGGCTACGACACTGAAGTTGATGTGGGTTACGTCCAGCGTCCTGAAGCACTTCAAATGAATACTGAAGTCAGAGCCACTGGGTGGTCGTTCATTAAGATACACTGCATGTGCTTTCTCAGATAAGAGGGTAATGGAGGTCTGCTTGAAGCAAGTGGAGACTTCGGCTTGTATGATGGAGAGGTTTCAGATATGGATAAATTTGTTCACCTTGATCAAAACCCGCTTCAGTCTCCTTTTATCGAAGAGGAACAAACTCAGGTTCTCCAACCCAGCCTTCCAATTGATTATCACTATCCCTCTAACTCGTCTATCAAATTCACTCCATTCCCTCTCTGAGACTCTGTCATCTATCACGATGTGTGGTGATTTCTGGATTGGACAGACACAGATGTCAATTGCGCAGTAACATCACCTGCTCCCTGAGGATTTCCTCACCGGTGAGGTTTTTTTTCTCTGACTTCATTGTTTCTGAAACGCTTTAAATCGCAGGCCCCAGCTGGAGGATTTAAAGTTGAAAACTGAATGTGTCTCAAAGATATACTTAAGTATTCATCTGCAAGTTTAAGCTTCTCCTTACAATTTCCATCATCTTATTCCCTGACACTGAGGCTAGTGTAGTGCTTTTATTCTGGATCAGAATCCGGATACATCCATTGTTCTGTTTCGTTTCTGCCTGATCACCTCAATGGCATTGTCTCCTTTCCCCATCTCATAATGAGTTGATGTCGGTTCTGTTTAGTACTTAATTGGTACTTCTCTTGACTGCTCGAACTGAGGTTTCCATGCCTTGATCATATTCTGCTGACTGACAAGCTTCTGGAACAAGTAATTTTGGAGGATGCACTATACATACACGCTTTGATGTGAAAACATTGCCGTTTAGACATCACTAATCAGACTCCAGATCACTGTTAATCTTCATTTGCCTGCAGAAGTAATATTTGACCTTCCTGAACTGCTGCAGTCCTTGTCCTGCAGGAGCTCCCACAATGCAGTTACGCGTAAAGGCTGCAATCATTCACTCAGAGGTGGTGAAGGAAACAAAAACGTCCAAAACAACAACATCCACTTTAATTTCAGTTGTGCTTTATTGGAAGAGATATATCCAGCGCATTTAATAGTAATGAAATAAAAATAATTCGATACTGACAGCCAGAAGGTGGTGTCTGGGCAGGTGACCAAATAATCGACCCAATCAATAGATGTTAAGGAGTACACTGAAACCACAAAGTGAGGTTGAGAGCAGCAAGAGCGAGGGAAGAAATTAATAGCTAATTTTGGATGCACAGCCAGCAAAGTTTGTTCAGTTAAAAATCAGTGATAGGCATGCACCCATAAACCGAGGGGCATAGATATCATGCACTGCTCGAGGATATAACAGAGGTGGTAAGGATTTTGAGGGTGGAAGAACTTTCAGAGATAGGGAGGATTGTGAAGTTGGAGGAGATCGCTGAGAGGATTGTGAGGCTGCAAGAGGTTACAGGCATAGGGAGTGGTGTGAGTCAGGAGGACCTTACACATATAGGAAGGGTTTTGAGGTAAATGGACATAATGTTTGTGTGGCTGGAAGAACTTACACAAATAGGGAAGATTTTGATTCTGGGGGATGTTACAGAGATAAGGAGGGCTGTGAGCCTGGGAGAACTCAAAGAGATAGGGAGGGTGTGAGGCTGGAACACATTCCAGGGATAGAGAGAGGTGTGAGGCTGGAAGTGCATAGTGTCAGAGGGAATGTTGTGTGTCTAGAATAAATTACGGAGATGGGGAGCGTCGTGAGCCTGGAAGAGATTACAGAGATCGAGAGGTTTGTAATGCTGGAGGACGTTACAGATATTGGGCGGATTTGAGGCTGGTGGAGTTTATAGACAAAGAGCGAGATTTGCGAGGCTGCAGGAGGTTTCGACTGATTGAGAGGAGCAAGCCCTTGAGGGATTTGAGAACACGTTTGGAAATTGTGAAATTTTCATGCTCTAACACTATAAAATGTCTCATGGTAAGTGAGCATGAGGATGGTGGATGCACAAAATTGATGGGGGTAAACAAATGAGCTGTAGTTTCGAATCGGAAGGTTGCATGAAAGTTGAATGTTGGAAGACAGTCAAGAGTGTGTTCAGATAGTTTAAGTCGAGAGGAAACAACGAAATTCATTACATGTCCTAGCTCTCTCTCCTTTTGTGTTTCTCTCGTATTGAGTACAGGGTATTGTATCAGCCTACAATAAGGATTCGCTCCCGGGAGGGACGAGCATTTAATTTTTTTTTGATAATCCAGCATTTCCATGTCATTTCCTTTCTGAGTACTGCCCCTCAAGATAATAAATGCAATCACTACGTTTTGCCGTGTTTTTATGTGTTAATTTTCACTTCCTTTTAATGTATTAAATCGGCTGCACAGCGCATTAAATAGAGAGGACCTTCAGACAGGAAACTGAAAGTAAAATTCGAATCTCTATCTGAGAGAGTTGCTTCTTTTATCGTACCCCACGATAATTGGAGTTTGAATATGGAAGTGGAGTTACTGTACACGTCATGCGTGTCGACTAGGCTTCAGCCAGTCAACCACGCTCTCAGAACATAAATGCTGTCAGAATGGGTAAATATGAGGACTGCAGCAAAAGTTCAGATGTTTTTTCTGACTGAAACTCCATCAATGCAGTCACAATAAGGAGAGGCCGTTCACAGGCTCCGAGTGTGGTAAACGATTCAGTCAGTCATCAGACTTTCTGAAACACAATGAGTTCATACAAGGCTGCTCCTTGTGTGGAAAGTAATTTAAAGAATCTTGCATGCTGGCCACACCGGGAGAGACTATTTGAGTGTTTTAAGTGTTCTGGTGAATTGATGGTCTAACAAGGTAAACACTCTGATGAGAAGTTATTCAATGTGAGTATGAGTTCAGGGAAGTGTCTGGTCTTTAAAAATACTAGCCAATTCACACTGGGGAGAGCATTTTTTAACTGCTCTGAATGTGGGAGCAAATCAATGGTTACAACTGTGCTTCTGAGACGCCAGCGAACACTTGAGTAACTACAGTGGTGACACTTCACCGTGAATTTGAGCCCGGAATGAACTGATAACATTGGTGCTTGTTTCTGTTGATGTAATTAAACTCCACCCTAGTTATAGGTGTTAATACTCTGAATAGATGTTACGTGATTGCGTTCTGTGTTCATCTCTATGTGTTAACTTGTTTTCCGTTTCTCAAATGGCAGAAAGAAAGGGAAACATTTTAATAATGTGAAACGTTGGCCATTTAATTTTGCATCTTTATTTTAATGTGTTGCAGAAAAAAATACATCAGTGTGAACAGATACAAGAGGAGATGTTATCTCATTCTAATTCAATCTGACAACAGTTCATATTGATGCAGTTCATTCAGCCTTACAAAGGTTCCAAGATGCTTCCCAAGGCATCAGATGCTCCAGCATGACACCGAACACGTGTATTAGGGAAGGCAGGGAAAAGCTTAGGCAAAGAGTTTGGGTGCGTGAAAATTTCCTAAAGGAGGAAACTGTCGACATCATCTTCCAAGTCAAAGCATTTTGTGTCACTGACTGAAGGAGTTGCTTACAAATATCATTTTATCAGAGAAACTTGCATATCGTGGAAATGACGAAGAAAACGTGAATGTGAATGTGAACAAGCCAAGTATGAAAGTTTAGAGTCAATTTCAGGTGCTGTATTCACCAGGATTTCCTGTTTTTCTTTTCTTTTACCCGCCATAACCTCGGTATGATTCCTGGTTCCAGTCAATGAATATTGTACAATTCTAATCTGAAAATCGTTACACATAACAACTGATTCAAACAGACGGTGTAACGCCATTTTCTTTTTTTTTTGTAAATAGACTGCAAACATCGATACCAAGATTGGGCAATTTAGACAGCTAGATTCTATCTGGCGCGTGAATTCTTAGAGTCCATTCAGCACAGTTTTTAGATGCCAGTAAGCAACAGGGCAAGATTGTCTCTTGAAGCTTATGTACAATAAGACAGGATGAAATCGTTACCTCGTTATAAATAATCCTTAAAATACGTGATAATAGCTAATGTTGTAATATCAAAGAAAGATTATTTAAAAATATATGAACACCAAGTTTACTGCAGTGTAGCTTGATAAAGATTATTTTAGAAACATGTAGAGAAGAAATGATTCAACATTTCCATTGAATTTCATCATTTCCAGTGAAGATCAATTCTATTGGAAATGCCTATTTGAAAAGGCAGGTTTACTATTTGTGGCGAAGAAAGGATTGTAACGGTGGCATAATATTGGAAGAAAATACGTATAAAGTTACACAAATTTATGACAGCGCAGTTGATGAGGAAACAAAATGTAGAAATAAACAATGTATAACAGGAATAAATCAGAATATAAGGGAAAAGTTCGTATTGTTAAAGAAAATGAAGTCGCCCTTACATTGAGTTCAAATGAAAATAACAGCAATAAGAAGCCTTTGCTATGTGACTGGGAATTAATATTGGACAACTTTTCAAGTTTGTGTTGACGTTGAACATTTAATCTGGACCTAACTTTCTATTAAAATAGTCGTGCAATATTACAAGGACACTAGAAGAGCGGAGAAAACGAAAGAACTGAGAGATGAAGTCGAAATAATTATATTAACTCGAGATCGAACAATAAGAAAATAAACCAGACAAAAATGTGACAAATGTCACGCATATTATAGCTTTTATCCGGGGAGTTTAAACGAAAATACTGTAGTTGAGGATAAATATATTTGTGCTGAATTAGCGTATAATCACCCGATTATTTTGTTTGGATAGAAAGTAAACTTATACTGATTATTTTAACAACTGTTTAAAGGGAACTCAGGTTTCTTGCAAATCAATCCAAATTGATCAACCTACTGATGAAGAACATAATTTTACTTTTTAAAAAATCCGAATCACAATTTTTGCTGAGGTTGGACATGAGGTTTATCTCCTCTATTGCTCTCAGCAAAAGTAAAGGGCTAATCATTGATTTCAGAAAGAAAGGAGGACAACACGCCCCAATCTCTATCAACGAAACTGAGGTTGAGAGGGCAGAGAGCATTAGATTCCTCCAAGTGGTGATAGCCAACACCTGTCCGGGACTGCCCATGTAAATGCATTAGACTGATGGATGAACTCTCTAACGTCAATAGTGCTGACCTTGCTAACGTTGCTGTTGCCTCGTACACGCCCTGTGGCAATGTAACTTGCATGTCTCTTTCTAAGCATTTTCTGATCTGTATATCCTTGCTTACTATGATCTGCCTCGTAAACAATTATTTTCATTGTACTTCGTTACGTGTGGCAATAAATCAATCACACCAAATCAATGTGAAGACGATGTTTTAGGTTTCTGCTGGTAATTGGCTGACTATTCAGGAATTAGCTTCTGCATTAATTATCTGGAGAGTATTTCAGGGCAACTCAAAGTTGGAGGAAGCCTGCAAATCTCTTTCTCAGTCTATTCGGTAATTAATTCGGAACTGGATAATACCTCCATGAGTCAGTAGTGTAACAATTTGGGAAAGCCAATAAATTTGAATCCACTAACCAAAGGCTTGATTTGAACTGCAGTGCAATCCTATTAAAAGCACCGTTTAAAAGATTATCCGAATCTACAGCTGTGAGCAATTGAGTTCATCAATAAAAAATTAATTCATGTACAATTTCGTACCAAGTCACATGACAGCTAAATAATTGTGCCTGGACACACTGAGCCCTCCTTCTACTTCCTCGTCAATCTGTTTTAATGTTCAATGTAACATTTATTGTTTTTTTGTGTGAGGGTTGTAGGGTTGTTGATCGATTAATTTGAACTGCCAAAAAAAACAGGTTGGATGGTGACCAAAGAAGAGGTTTGATGCACTGTGCTGATTCCCTGGCCAGATATTTGCATTGCAGGAATAAGACGAAGGACCAGCAACATTCTAGTAAAGTGTGTGTATATTATTATACTTGGAGCAATAAAAGTGTTTGAAGATTTAGAGTCTGCTAATCCAAGGATGAACCGATAGTAGTAATAGCCCTCCGTAGATAATTAACCTCGCCATTCGTGAGACTGCTAACGTAGTAATGACCACTGAATATGATGTCATGATTGACGGTTGCAGGATCAATGTCGAGGACCTCTCGGAAGACGCCTTAATGAAAAATAGTGGTGCGTGTTTGCTTTTGAAAAGAGATTACAATACAAATATAACAGCTTTCAGAACAAGAGCACTAACAAAAATTGATAAAGGATATGAGCGAGAAGCCTTTGGCTATACTTACCCCACTTATAGAGGACGAGGCACTGGAGATGAGAGGCACAGGGAGACGGCAGACAATAGCTAATGGTGAAAAGTGTTTGACGACCCCAATCACCAATGCATTAATATCTCCACTTTGCAGAATAAAGCATGTGCTCATGTGTGCACTGCAGAGATAGAGATTAAAAGTGTGAATAGTTCACAAGGAAACGTTATTTCCTCATAGCTATTTTGTCTAGTTTCTGGATGATGGGTGGGAATATCCAAATTCCCAGTTTTACAATACTCGTCCATCTCTAGAGCATGATCAACATGTGAATAAATTCAATTCACAGAAATCTCCATTATTTTCACCAGCACATATAACTTGATATGGGCAAATGGTACCATGTTGTTATAATAGGATCACAATCTGGAGAGGTCTCAGCAGAAAACAACTCGAAAGTCTCGCGAAACTGGTGGTATTTAGCTTTTCTTACTCTGAACAATATAGGAATGGTAGGTGATGTTCAGTTTCAAGCTGAAGCGCCCACAAAGGCTGCAAATACCGATGCAGCAGCGGGGTGAGCGAATGCCTGGCCGCTTCAAGGGGCAATGTGCTTGCAATTGTGGCCTTTTCATGGGCTCATCTAAGTTCTGTGTGCAACCAGGAGTTAGGGAATTGTAATAAGGGATGAGCGAGGAATGGTGCTATTGGCAACAATGCTCACAGTGGATGGATGAATGAACCAATGGGAACGACAAAAGAACAAATCAACAAACTCCCGCCTGCATGATTCAGCAACTTTTGGTCGTACATCTATACCGATCTGCAACGTGCTTTGAGCTGATGAAACTGAACCAGTCTGAGTTAGCATGACCAAAACTATTTGGCAACTCATTGAGATTATTTCGTGAACTGAACTTTGCAAAAAAAATGCGTTCCTTATGATTTATATATTCATATGCTAGGTATAGCTTTAAAATACAGAACCCTTTATAGGAGGTCACTTGTATTAAGCAAACAGAAATGAATGCATTTTATACAGGATTACCATGTGTTCAATGTTTAAGTAACAGAATTAGAAGACTTAATGGATATTTTACCACGTTCTTTAAGTCAGTTCTGAATTTACTCTGGGTCCCAGCATAAATAAATGGATTGATGCAGGAACTCAACAGCTGAAGCATAAATCCGGTTTCCTCAAGAGCAAATGTTGATTGAGTGAAATTAGAACCTGAGAAATAAGTAAGCTTCGTGACTCTTACATAGAGGATTGTTATAAAAAACAATGAATATAAGAGGATGAAACTTGCTGAGATGGCAAAGAGTAACAGAATGGACTTTTTCCGTTTCTCAATCTCTGGGTCTATCTGAGTCTGTCTACTTCCTTGGGCTTGAAACCGCCTGCGGGCTCTATTAGCTGCTACAATGTGGCTGATAGTGAAAGCATTGAGCAATAAAATCAGAATGAACGGCAGAAAAGGGTTTAGAATGCAACGTATCCAGTCATAAGCAGCCCATGCATGTGACTTGTAAAATATTAATTTTACACTGCAAAGCCAGTCTACATTACTGATCGTGTAACCAGGTTCATACACAAAATACAAGAAAGCATTTTTCACACAGAAGAATGCTGACACAATTCCTATTACCCAAACTGCTGTCTTCTCGGTGCAATATTTCATTTTCAGCTTCTGGCAACTAATGGCAACAAATCGATCGAAGGTGAAAGCGACTGTTAACCAGGCAGAACTGTCTATAGTTGCAAAACTTAAAACATACCGGAAACTGCACACTTGTGTGATAGATAAGAAAGTGACTGGGAAATAAATCCCGGCAATTCTGTTGAATATCACAGACGTGACTATGACCAGGAAATCCATCACTGCCATGGACACCAGGTAGCAGGTGATGCATCCGGATAGACCGCATCTTCTTCGAGAAAGGATCAGAATCACTGTCAGGTTAGCTGCAGTAGAGAGCGAGAGAAAGTGTGAGAGACAGAGAACAAATGGTAGAATGCATATGATAGATAGCACAATCCTTTAAATGGTTATTTGATTCCTGATAGCATTTTCCATTTTAAAAGAGTGTGCAAAACAGTAGTTAGCAGAGATCTGCTGAGTATAACAATGTCTGTACAGAAAATGATCATTTGCATTTTCAAATCTATAACTTGGAGTACTGGCATTTTAATGGAGTTCATTTCCATTAGTCCAAGCTCAGAACATGAAAAATTCTAACGCACTAACTAAACCAGATAGAATTAACAAAAAAAAAACAATGTTATCACAGAAGAGAATAATTGTGAAATAGGTAAATAGCAAACACAGTAAGAATTATTATCGAAATTAATACATTTCGAGAGAAGGAGGGGAGGGAATGGGTGGGGATGCGTTTGCCCATACGTATTAAAGCTAGGCTACTTATTCAGAAACTGAGCAAATGTTCTAGGGACCCAGGGTGGAATGCTGCCATGACAGGTGGTGGAAATTTGCTTTTTCAAATCAGTGGCATCGAGCAGAAAAGAGAACGGCAGACACATCCGTGACGATCTGCAAAGTCCTCCTTAGGAACATCTGACAGCTAATTACAAAATTGGGAATGTGGTTTCACAAACTAGTTATTGAATAGTCTAAGATTACTACTTTACAATGACCGAGGATATCTCATAACTCACAGTGAGGACCTACAAAGCAGATGTCATGGCACTGACATATACTGTCAGAAGTGATTAGTCCCGGGAGTCTTCCCATTGACTCCGGACTTCAGGAAATCTCGTGGCGTCAGGATAAACGTGGACATAGAAACCTCCTGCTGATTACTGTGTGTGGAACTACTTGATAGATGAATTATTATTCTTCTATGTTGTGGGTGGCACAGTGGGTGGGCGGCACGATGGCACAGTGGTTAGCACTGCTGCCTCACAGCGCCAGAGACCCGGGTTCAATTCCCGCCTCAGGCAACTGACTGTGTGGAGTTTTCACATTCTCCCCATGTCTGCGTGGGTTTCCACCGGTTGCTCCGGTTTCCTCCCACAGTCCAAAAACGTGCAGGTTAGGTGAATTGGCCATGCTAAATTCCCCGTAGCGTGAGTTGAAGGGGTAAATATAGCGGAATGGGTCTGGGTGGGTTGCGCTTTGGCAGGTCGGTGTGGACTTGTTGCGCCGAAGGGCCTGTTCACACTGTTAGTAATCTGATCTAATCTAAAAAAAAATAAAATAAAGCGCTGAGCATTGCAACGGCACACAATATACTTTGGGTGGGGCATTTTAATGTCCAACAAAAAGAGTGTCTCGAGTACTGCAGACTGAGTTGCTCAGGTCGGAAAGAATTTAACTACTAGACTGGATTCTCAGCAAATGATGACGGAGCCAGCAAGAATGAAAAAAAAACATGCTTGACCTCATTCTTACAAATCTGCCCGCTCCAAATGCATCGCTACCTTACAGTATCGTAAGAGTCACTAGCGCACAGTCCTTGTGGAGATGAAGACGCGCCTCAACTTTGAGAATAATCTCTCTTGACTTATGTTGCATGATCATTCTGCTAAAATGGGCAGACTTCGAACATATCTGCCAACCTAAGTCTGGGCATCAATGAAGTGCAGTGGTCCATCGATAACAACAGAACTTCACTCAGCACAAACATGGTCCTGCATACCCCCCATTCAACTATACATAGAGGCGGTCAACCGTGGTAATGGAGAATGCAGGACAGCGGGCATGGTGCAGCACGAAGCATAACAAAAAACTGAAATGTCGATCTGGGAAAGCGACCAAATAACACTACTCTCATATCAGACTTTATAAGCAGCAAGTGGTAAACAGAGGTAAACGATCCCACAACCAACAGATCAGATCGAAGATCTGCAGTTCTCCCACATTCATTCATGAATGGCGGTGGATGATTAACCAACTGACTGGAAGAGGAGGGTACACAAATCTTTTCATCCTCAATGATGGAAGAGAGCAGCACATCAGTGAAAAGGATGTGGCTGAAGCTTTCACACCAAACATAGCTCATAATTTCGAAGTGGATGAGCCTTTTCTACATTCTCCAGTGTTCCATAACATCACAGATACGAGTATCCAGGTAATTAGATTCAGTCCACGTGAACCGGTTGAAGATACAGATGGTTGCAAAGGCAACAGTCCCTGATAACAATCCAGCTGTAGTAGTTGCCGGTTTGTGCTCCAGAACTTGCCACTCCCACAACCAAACTCTTCCAGTCCAGTTAAAATAGGGGCATCTGCCTGATATTTTGGAAAGCTACCCAGCTGTGTCCTATGCATAAAAAAATCATGACAATTTCATTCTAGCCATTAATCGCCCATAACTGCAGCCTCTCAATCATCAGTAAAGTGATGGAAGTTATTATCAACAATGTCACCAAGCAACAACTGGATCAGAAATAATTTGGTGGATGATATCGAGTTTCGTTTCCACCGAGACTACTTAGCTCGTGACCTCATTGTAGTCTTGGTTCAACAATGGGAAGACAGCTGAAATCCAGAGGTGAGGTGAGAGTGACAGCCCTTGATATCAAGCCTGCATTCGACCGAGTGTGATATCAAGGAGCCTCATCAATATGGGAACCACTCAGTACCAGAGGGAAACCACTCCACTGTTTGCAGCCATACTTGGCATGCAGTAAAGATGGTTGAGGTTGTTGGAGGTGAGTCATCTCAACTCCAAGACATCTCTGCAGGAGTTCCTCATGTCACTGTCCTTGGCCCAACTATTCACAGATGTTTTATCAATGACCTTCGCTGCAGCATAAGGTCAGAAGTGGGAATGTTCGCTTATGTTTGAAAACGTATTCATCGTCGTTCACGACTCCTCTAAGTAGTGCACGTTCAAATGCAACAGAATCTGGACAACACCCAGGCTTGGGCTGACAACTGGCAAATAAGATTCACGCTGCACAAATGCTAGGCTGTGACCATCACGAGTAAGATACACTCGAACCACTACCCCATCAAATTTAATGGTCCTACCATCAGTGAATTCCTCATCATCAATACCCTGAAGAATAACATTGATCAAAAGCTCACCTAGACTCGGGATATAAATGCAGTGGCAACAACAGTATGTCAGAATCAAGGAATACTGCAGCAAATAACTCAGCTTCTGACTCCCCATGCTTTTCCACCAGCTGCAAAGCATAAGTTAGGAGTGTGATTGAGCATTCCCTCCTTTCCTTGATGCGTGTGTCTCCAACAAGACTTAAGAAGCTTAAAACCATTCAGAGAAAAACAGTCCGCTTGATTGACAGATCATCCACAAGCAATGAATTCCCCGAGCACTGACATTCAGTAGCAGCAGCTTGGCTGGGGAGTGGCAGGTTCTGGAGCACAAACCGTCAGTACTATTGCTGGTAAGCTTTTAGGCCCCGTTGTCTTTGCAGTCATCTGTATCTTCAACCGTGTCTAGATATCAGGTGGAGTGAATCGAATTGTCTGAAGGCTGGTATTTTTATTGCTGTGGACCACAAGAGAGAGCCTGGAAGAATCATTCACTCAGCACTTCTAACTGTAGATTGCTCTGAAGGCTTCTTCCTTACCTTCTTCACTGTTGTGCTGGTCTCTTTCGTCATTGAGGATGGGGATATTTCTGGAATCTCCTTCCCGGTGAGTTGTTTAATTGTCTGACACAATTCACGAATGGAAGTAGCAGGACTGTGGAACTTGGATCAGATCCGTTGGCTGTGGCTTCGCTGTGCTCTGTCTATCCCTTGCTCCTTATGATGTTTGCCATGTAAGTAGTCTTGTTCTGTCACTTCGCCAGCTTGTCAGCACATTTTGTGGTATGCTTGGTGCTGCTCGCGGCACGCTCTACTGATGACCATCAAAGCATTGACAATTGTCAGGAAAAAAACAGAGAAGGAAAGCTAGTCTTTACCTGACCTGGCCTGTATGTGGTCCAGATCCACAGTAATATGGTTGACTTTGAACTGCCATATGAAGTAGTCTCGCAAGCCACTCCGTTTTATCAATCGCGACTAAGTCTCAACAATGGAATGAAACCGAATGCAACACCTGCCATTTGTTCAAGCTGTGGGAAAGATAATAACAGATGCAAGCCTGCAAACGTTGCCATGTTACCAGCATCTGGGGACTCGTGCCAAAATTGAGACAGATATCTTACAGTCTAGTTAAGCAACAGCCTAACTTGGAAGTACTCCCGGAATCATACTTTATAGACAATGTTCTAGACACCACCATCACCATCCCTGGTCATGTCCTGCCCTAGAGACAGGATGGACCCAGCAGAGATGGTGGCAGAGTGGTATACAGTTGGGTGTGTTGACTTCGGATCCTGGAATATTGATTCCAAATGCCAGAATTTTCATGGTTTCAGGATAACAATGGGAATGAAACATCCTCCAGTTTGCCCTGAAATATCATCGCTTCGCAGTTGAATTTGTAATCTTCTGTGGCGAGCAGCACTTGGAAGAAGCACAGAACATGGTAAAGGCACAAATTATCTTGATTGGTGTAGGTTTCGATGTATGAAAGCAGGAGTGGCTCTGTAGCAGCAGGACTAATCCAGTTGCTCGGGGTATAATGAACAGAGCTGTTAGACTGGGTCTGCAGCAAGTGGTGGTAGAACTAACAGGAGGGAAAAACACACTTAACATCATCCTCACTAGTCTGCTAATAATAGACTCATTTGCACATTACAGTATCAGTAACACGTATCACCACACAGTCCGCATGGAGAGAAGTCTTGCCTTCACAGTAAGAGACGCTCCATAGTGTAATGTGGCATTTTATACATGCTAAATGGGACAAACTTCAGATAAATTTAGCAACTCAAGACTGAACATCTATGACGTGCTGTGGCCCATCCACATCAGAAGAATTGTATTCGAACATAATCTTCAACATCATAGCCCAGCAAGTCGCCATTCAGTCATTACAATTAAGCCAGGGGATCAATACTGGTTCAATGAAAAGTACGAGAGGACATGCCAGGAGGAGTACGAGGAATAACTATAAGTGAGATGTCAACTTCATGAAGTTACCAAGGAGGACTACTTACATGGCAAACAGCATAAGAAGCAAGTGACAGAAGTACAAAGTGATAAGAAGCAACTAATCCCATAAACAATGGTTCAAATCTAAGCTCTGCAGACACATTCAGTCTAGAATGGTGAGGGAGAAATAAGCAATTCACCGAAGGAGGAAGAAGCTCCAGACATATTCCCATCCTTGTTGGAAGAAATATCCAACATATCAATGTAAAAGATAAGGATGAATCATTTGCAGAAATCGTCAGCCCGAAGTGCTGAATGAATTATGCATCTCTGCCTCGTCCAGTTGTTCCCAGCATCACAGATACCAGACTTCAGCAATTCTATTCACTGCAATTAAACTCCAGAAACGGCTTGAGGTCCTAGATATTACAAAGGCCATGGATTCTGACAGCATTCTGGCAATAGCACTGAAAATTGTGCTTCAGAAACTGCTTGCTAAACTGTTCTAGTACAGGTACAACATTGGAACGTGCCAAACAATGTGGAAAGTTGGTCAAGAATGTCTTGAACACAAAAAGCAGGACGAATTCAACGTGGTCGATTGCCGCCCCAAAAGTCTATTCTCAATCATGAGTAAAATGATGGAACGTGCTCAGCAATAATCTGCCTACTCACGCCCAATGGAGGTCCGCCAGACCCACGATCCCGCCTAATTCCAGATTTCTTTAAAACATGGAAAAAAACCTGCTGAAACCATTTTGTAAGGTGAGAATGAAAGCCCTTGAAATCAAAGCTGCATTCGACTGAGTTTGGCATCAAGGAATGTTCGCTAAATTGCAATCAGTGTATATCAGGGGACAAAATCGTCGCTGGCTGAATTCATAGCTGGCACCTATGGAGATAATCATTGGTGTTGGAGATTAGTTAACTCAGCTCCTGGGCCTCTCTGTACGTGTACTCCAGAGTATTGTCATCGGCCAACCATGTTTAACCACTTCATCAACAGCTTTCCTCTGAAGTGGGAACGTTCGCTGATGATTGCACAATTTTCAACATCATTTACGACTCCTCAGATACTGAAGCAGTCCATATTCAAATGCAAAAGGTTCTAGACAATATAGTGGCACAGACTGACGAGTCGCAAGGAACTTTTGCATCACAACAAATGCCAGGCAATGATCATCTCTAATTCCAGAAAATCTAATCACTGTACCTTGGCATTCAATGGTCCATTACTGAATCCGCATCGCCATCATCTTGGGGATTACCATTCACCAGAAACTCAATTGTACTCGCCTCATAAACACAGTGGCTCCAACAGCAGACCAGAGGCTCAAACTACTGTGGCAAGTAGTCACATTCAGACTCTCCAGACACATCCACTATGTATATGGTACAAGCTTTGTGAAGTAATAATCCCGATTTTCTGTTTGGTTCAAAACCAACATCACTCAGCAATATTTATATCACTCTGGACAAAGTAACCTACTTGATTGGTACCATGTGCACAAGCATTCCCTCCGTCCACAACTAAAGCTCAGTTGCAGCAATGTTTACTGTCGACACAATGGACTGCACAAGATCCTTAGCCAGCATCTTCCATACCCATGGCCGCTTCCATCGAGTAGGACGAAGGCAACAGAGACATGTAAACACCTGCAGTACTCATCCAATCCAATTCCTATTCTTTCACTGGCGGTGGGTCAAAATCTTGGAATTCACTCTGTAACGGCATGTGTCGGTCAAGTCACTGCACATGAACTGCAGCACTTTAAGAAAACAGTTTACCCTACCCTCTCAAGAGCAACTGGCGATAGGGAATTGCAATGCCACTTCTAACCGACAATCCCTGCATTCCACCAATGCTTTTTTTTAAAAAAAAGTACAAAATAAGCTCTGTGATTTTGTGTTGAGAGCAGACGTAAATCTGTGTATGAAGCTATTGTATCATCAAATAACTAATTCTTTGCATTTAGAGATTCCAAATTGCACAAACCTTTCAACTGATTAATTATTTCCACCTTCAACTGAATCGCACAATGTATAAATCTCAACAAAGTGACAATAACATATTAAATTAAGCAGGAAACAAGGACAATATGTTATAGATCCACGTTGTATTTGAAATAATAGTGTGATCACGTTGCAAATTAACAGTAAGCAAAATACCAGTTATTGCATATTCAATTGCTGATAATATCACGAATTCAGACATCGACATTGTTGTAATAAGAAAGTAGATTGATATTTGTACTGTGATAATATTATGATAAAACTCCGTTTGTGATATAGCCAATAGCTCAATAGATTCATATGTGTAGAATTATGACAGTTCGATCAATCGACATGTATATCAGCATCAAGTACATAATACGATTCAAATTAACCTGTGTTAGTATGTTAATAGTCTCTCCAATGCAAATTGCATGACAAAGCTACTTTTACAACATAATCTGACGAATGTAATAAATTGACTGACTGAACAGAGCATTGTCACTTCCAGAGTAGCATTCCACTATTCCCAGAACAATAGTAAGACAAATTTCTTTGTGAAGGAGAAGTAGCAGTAGCAGTAAATGAGATATAATGCACTATTAATATAATAAAATGCAAAATTGTGTATGGGTTGAAATTATCAAGGAAACATTTGGACGTAGTTTGTCAAAATGTAGACTTCAAATGTTAAAAGAGGAAATCAAAACATTCTAATGGTCAGAAGACATCAATACCTTTAATGCTGAATTAACTGCCTTGAAGTAGGAAATCTACACTGTAAAATAAGGAGAATTAAGCCAATTAAAGAAAACAGACATTGAAAAGGAGGCAAACGAATAGCAACGCATTTTTTTGCTTTTAAATTCTGTAGCGAGAGCAGTACTGGGAGAATCGCTGCAGCTCAACATCATTTCATGCTGATAATCTCTAACTTCCACAATTTACCTGGAATTCCCGCAGCTGCAATGAAAGGATAGTAAATGGCAAACACCAGTCCCTTTGGTATTCCGTGCATTTCAATCAAAGGATCGGAGCACCTTGGGCAAGTAATTGAAGAACGTTTGCAATTATACTTGATGTCAGTCCCCAGGAAATAATTAGATGACGTTTTTCGCTGTAATTATTACCTAAAAACAGATTGGTACGTCGATTTCTCATCAGTGTTTTTTTTCTCTCTGAATAGTTTAAAATAGCATGTTTTTTCTTCAATGAGGTCTGATTTGTTTCTGAAGTGAAGTGCCAACACACTACAAAAACATCAGAAACATGTTTCTCACCAAAAAAAGAATGCTGACCTGAACTGTAACGTCGTTGAGAGAACAACACACAGACACATACACACACAGGCACAAACACACACACACACACTCGTTGAACAGAACAGTCATGTTTTTGTTCATGTCAACTATATACAGCTAGATTTCATGCCTAAATGTGTATACATGTCCAAGTCCGTCCAGTTGTATTAAACGTAGGTAGCTCTTGTATGGCACTCTCATATTCAACATGATCTTGCCCAGAACAGGACAAATACACGAGGTGTGCTTTTACCCTGTTCATTTTATGTGTCAATTCACTGCAAACCAACTTCATTCAAGAAATTTACATTCTGCAATTAGTTTCAGATTCGACGTTTCTATTCCCTATTGGAGCAGATTCATTCTAATAGCATTCAGATTAGGAAGCTTCAACGTTGCTGCAATCCATGAGTTCCCATCTCAATTGAGTCGCTATTTTTGTATGGTAATCATTTTTGAACATTCATCTCTCATGTTAGGTTATTTAAATATGAACCACTAGCTAATAGAGAGGTGTTAACTAAACTTTCTGCTTGTTCAACTCAGTTTAATAGTCCAACAAATACAAAGAAAGCAGGAGAAACATAGAATTTCTGAAAAAGAGTCCGGGTGGATGTCATACCAGAAGCATCAGCTCTGTTTCTCTTTCCAAAGACGGCAGCGGCCCTGTTGAGTTTAGCCAGTATTTTTCCAACTTTGTTTCAGATTTCGAGCATCTGAATTGATTTGGTTTTATTAAAATATGAGTGACTATACCGAGATGATTTTTCCTCAAATTTTTCATGTCCGGCCAGACCAGCCAATGTTCTCCAGCATTACCTGTTTCTGTTTCAGATATCTAACATCTGCCTTACTTGTTCCTCTATATTTAAAAAAAAAGCCCCTGCAGCTGGGCAGTGCGTTGTCGGTCTCCTTTTAAAGCAAAGATGTTCAAGACTTTCACTGAAGATTCTCTTTATTTTCAGGGAACAAAGCCTTGTCACATGAAGACACCTTTGGACAATACACATTTGGAGTTTGTAATAACGAACTGTGATCCCATTGACGCACAACATCTCCCGACGAGACATAAAGGTCCATAAACTGGCAGGATGTTTGCACTTGTAGCTCAATGTTGTTTCGAAAACGCAGCTAAAGAACAAAAAGTCGGCATTCAAGGTGGAGATCTGAAATATGGCGAAGAAAACAAGGAGTAACAGTTGGCTATTTGGCCTATCGAGCTTCATCTGACTAAATCTTCAAGGCTACTTTCATGACTACCAAGATAACGCTTTGCCCCTCGCTTTACAAGAATCTATTTACCTCTTTTAAAAGAAAATCCAAGTGTTTGTTTCTTATACACTTTCAGGCAGAAAGCCCAGAACTTTAGGACCACTGAGATTAACTGATGTGCCATTTAAATTAGAAATAGGGAAAACCTTACTTCTACTAAATCACATTCAGTTCTACATCACCCTACGAGAGGAAGCATCGTTCCAACCTACCCTGTCACAGGATCTAATAAAGATATTTGAATCAAGTCACAAATTAATGCTTGTAACATAAAACGGTTAAGGGTCTAGCTTGTCCATTCTTTCTGATAAGACAATTCATCTATTTAATATATGAGCCTGGTACCCGTGTTTGAATGCATTTATATCCTTACGGAAGTGCCGAGTTAAATACTGTGGGAACACCAAAAATTACCTTGCTACTAATTTCTCGCTTCTCTCTTTTATTTTCACTGCTGCTCTTGCTCTTCTTAGTTCTGATTCCTCTGATTGATTTTATTACTACTATGGATCCTCTCCGTGTTCATTTCCTCTTCCTCCGTCTTTTCCTTGCCGCCGTTGATCTCCTTGTGTCCTCTTTATCCTATGGATAATGATCTCACAATGTCTCTAATTTGTGCAGCGCACTTCTCACAGCTGCAGGTCTCGGTGCCTCTGGATCTCTGCTCGCCGTCTTCCCAACTTCTCGCCACTGCTTTGAGTATCACTTCAGTCTTATTATTTCTGTACCACTGTTCGTCACTCACCCTCCATTGCTATGTACTCACTGCCAGACCGTTAACTGACACATCCACTCCCTAAAAACTGCACTTCTGGAATGTAGGTTTGTTCATATCAGCCCTTTCTTTAAGAAAGCTGACCAAGACGTTCAGGGAATTGCAAAAATCTAAGGCTAACACTTATAGTGGAAAAACCGATCAAATCAAAATATCTGTTAAACGGCATGGATTCATGAAGGGTAGATCATAATTGATAAACATTGTGGCACTTTTTGAACAGGTTGACATAGAGTGAACAGCGATACGCTGATCGATACTGACTGTATAGTCATCCAAAGGTTTTTCAAGCATTAATTATTTATTTATGAAGTATCACACAAGAGAATGTTAGAAAATGCAGAACCGCATGGAACTGGGGATAAATGATTGACATTAAAAGGAAATTGTTTGAATGCAGGAAACTGCCTGAATACTGGGCAAATATAATGACAAAAATCTGAAAATCAGATTTAAAAAATGCAGGGAAATCACTGCAAGAACTCAGCAGTTCTGTCAGCATCTGTGGAAAGAGATCAGAGTGAATATTCCATAACTTGGTTCTGAATAAAGATACCCAGAACTGAAAAATTGAATCTAATTTACCCCCCCCCCCCCCGGAATTTGGAGGTCTTCCATAAACATTTGTGGCATAATGGGTAAGTCACCGAATTGGTAAGATGTGACTCCTGGGGTCCAGCACGGATCTGCATTCTATCCTTAATTATTCACAACGTTCTCGAAAGACTTGGATCTGCATAAATATTCATTGTCCAAATATGCTGAAGGCGCAGAATTGGAAAGTATTGACACCAGTGTTGATGACTATATACTATTACACGAAGATTGATAGATTAGATGAATGGCCAAAGCTGTGGAAATGGAATTTCATATAGGTGATGTGAGGTTATCCAATTCCGTTTGAAGAAACATCAGCTACTTTTACAAGGGATATTTTTTTCTTATAGAAAAGGATAGAGAAGGGCATAGAGATTTCAGTGAAACACATTCTGACAGAAATCGGCCTATTCCACAAGACTGAACAGTGAGGAACCCCTTTCCAGGTAATAAACAGGAGCAAAATCTTCCACTAAGGAGTGGCAGACAGTCTTCACTAAGGAGAGTTCTGGGACAAGTCATCTCAGTCACCACGACTGAAGAGAGCATCCAGAAAGAACCCCGCACCCTCCATCCCCCACCCCGCCCCGCCACCACCACTCCCGGGTGGTAAATCAGAGGAAGAGCATTCAAAAGAGAGCAGCAGAGAGACGTCAACGAGGAACATTATTGGAGAAGTTGGCTCAGTCAGGCAGAACCACGTATCAAGGAAGAAACCAATGTCAGGTAATGGCAATCCCTAAAACCTACATGACTGTAGTTTTTCCATCCTTCCCTCCTCCTCCAACGATTTTTTTTAAAAGAGCAGGGAAAGATCAACATCGGCTGTTAGAAAGTTGTTTTTTTTTGTAGCCTCGAAGGTATTTGATCAGTTTGTAAAGATTACATTGTAATTTAAATAACTGGTTCATTGGAGATTTCCAACAAAACAGTTTGAGAAGGGTTGCAGTGTGATGGAATTGCTGCTGGCTGGTGGAAGTGCGTGCCTCGAGGACTACTGGGCTACAGTGAGTTAAGCAAGCAAGATAAAGGCAAGGTAATTTTTTTTCTTTCTCAGTACAAGGGAACAGATATGGCATTAGAGTGCGTGGTGAATTCTTCCGGGAAGATATGGGAGATCAGGAACCAGTGTAGTGGTCCTGCAGGAAGTGTGACAGATGCTCGCAGTCTGCGTTATCCAGTTGGAGAGCAGTTTGATACAGCGAAGCGCATGCTGGGTAAAGAGTGTGATGTACACTGGTTACAGGGAGGTGGTCACGCCACACTTCAGTCAGGGAAGCCTAAGACCACCAGGCGATGCAGGCATGGAGTGCAAGAGTCTCTGATGGCAATTCCCCTCTGTAACAGATATACTGTTCTGAATACTGCTGGAGGGGGCATAGTTTCGCAGGGGCGTTGAACAACAGCATCCATGCCCGTGTTGGCTCCCTAGAGCCAGATTCAAGAATGGCTCTGAGCGGTTGCAAGAAATCTTTAAGTGGGGAGTACAGGCCAGACATTATCCTACACATCTATAACAATGACATAGGTTGAAAGAGGGATGAGGTCCTGCGGAGAGAGTACAGGAAATTAGGATAGAGGTTGAAATTCAGCACCTCAAGGTGCCACATGGTACTGAGGCAATAATACAATGATAGGACAGTTGAATACGTGTCTAAGTAGCGGGTGTAGGGTGATGAGGTTCAGGTTATTGGATTATTGGCTCATCTTGTGGGGCACAGGTGTCCTGTAAAATGGACAGCTTGCACGTAAACTGGAGGGAAAATAGTATACTCTCAGGGACGGTGGCTAGAGTGACTAGGGCGGATTTAAACTGGAGTGGCAGGGTGTTGGGAACCTGAACAGCAGGGCTGCAAATGGTTGAATTGAGAGGAAATGTAGATGTTATGACAGTAAACCAGAAAGGAGGCACAGGCAAAGACAGGTTAATGCACCCGGCAGTACTAATGGGCTGAAGTGTGTTTATTTCAACGCACGAGGTATTAAATGTAATGCAGGAAAGCTCAGAGCCCCAATCAAAACATTGAACTATGTCGTTGTTGTCACTATAGACACGTGCTTGAAAGATGGACAGAAAGAGCTGCTCACCCCTTCAGGATTTTGTTGCTTTCGACAAAATAGAGAGGGAGGTAAAAGATGCGTTGAAGTTGCACACCTAAATCAGGGAGAATGTTACACCTGCGCTCACACAGAACATTTTGGAGGGCTCATCCATTGAGCAACATGGGTTGAGGTACAAATCAAGCTTGGTGCAAACACTCTGAAACGTCTATAGCAGCCACTGCGCTTCCTCCACCTGCCGCCAACACCCCCGTTGAGGCATTCAAGAAGAAAAATGCAGCGGGTTTTTGGAAACATTGAGCGAAAACAGAGTTGTCATAGTTGGCGACCTTAACTTCCCCAATATTGACTGGTACACGCAAAGAGCAAGAGACTTCGAAGGGCTGAGATTTGTTAAGTGCATTCAAGAGGTTTTCTTGAAAAAGTATGCGGATTGCCCAATTAGAGGCGATGCCATACTGGAATTTGCATTGACTGATGAACCTAGACACGTCACTGATCTTTCAGTAAGAGAGCGTTTTGAAAACAATGACCACAACTCTTTAACTTTTAATGTGGCTACAAATAAGGATGAGTCGAGACCTTGTGGAAAGATTGTTGTCGGACAAATTACTAGACAGGAGATAATTATTATTAGGCAGGAGCTAGTGAGTGTTCACTAGGAGAAGCTGTCATCGGGAACGTGCGCATTTCATATTTGGGAGTTGTTCAAAGACATACTGATCCAAGTTTAATACAAGCATGAACCAGTCTGGATGAAGGACAAGGATGAGAAGGTAAGGGATCCTTGGATAACGAGATAGTTTGTAAAATTAGTCAAAAGGGGGAAAAAGAAGAAAATGAGAGATTAAAGATGCTAAAATTGGAAATAAACCTGGAGGAATATAAAGAAAGCAGGAAAGAAGTCAAGCAGGGAATGAAGAGAGGCAATTGCGGTGAAAGACAATCTCAAGGTATTCTACACGTGTAAGGAAAGAGGATAACTAGGGAGAAGGTAGGACTACTCAAAGATAAAGGGGGAACCTGTGTTTGGAGGCTAAGTGCGTGGGAGCTATAACTAATGAATATTGTGCTTCGGTATGCCCCCAGGAGAATGATAAGGACGACAGTGAGATTATTTTAGAGCATACTAATATGCTTGTGCATTTTGAGCTCAGAAAGCTGTGTTGTTGTGTCTCTTTAAAAGGATTAATATGGATAAGTCACGAGGGTTTAATTGTATCTATCCCAGGTTATTGAGAGAGGTTGGGCAGGAAATTGCTGGGGCATTGGCCAAGATCTTTGTAGATTGCTATCCACTGGAGAGGAACCGGGGGAATTGCGAGTAGGTAGTGCTGTGCCTCTGTTAAAAAAAGGGAAATAGGAATAATTCAGGAAATTGTAGAATTCTGAGTATCACGCCAGTGCTTGGAAAGCTACTGGGATGAGGTATTGGGGATAGGATTTACATGCATTTGTGAAAGCACAGCCTAATTAGGAATAGTCAGCATGGATTTATTTGTGCCAGGTCTTGTCTTACTAACTTGATTAAATGTTTTGAGGAGGACAAAGGTGACCAATGAAGGTAGAGCAATGATATTGTATACATGGATTTTAGTAAAGCTTTAGACAAGATCCCTTATGCAGAATCCCTTATCTCATCAAGAAGATCCAGATGCATAGAATCCACGGGGCTTGGCTGAATGGCTTCAGAATTGGCTTGCCCTCAGAAGACAGCTGGTTTGGTGAAAGTTGTTTTTATTGTGGCTGGAGGTCCGTGAATAGCAGTGTTCCACAAGTATCTATAACTTTGACCTCTGATTTTTATGACATATAAATTTCTTGGATGAAAATGCAAATGCAGACAATTCAAAGATCGGTGGAATTGTGCATAATGACAAAGGGATATAGATCAGTTTCAGAAGGCGAAGAGAAATATCGAGGGAGTTAAATGTGGGTAAGTTTGGGGTGTTGCACTTTTGGAAGTCAAGTGTTATGGAAAGGTACGCAGTTAATGGAAGCAGCCTGAACAGCATTGACGTGCCGAAGGATCCTCGGTCTCAGGACCATAGATCCACTCAAGTAATTAGATTGGTAAAAAGTGCTTATGGTATGCTTGCGTTTATTGGTCGGAAAATTGAGGACAAAACTCTGGATGTCACGTTGCAGCGTTATAAGTCTTTAGTCAGGCCACAATTATGGTATTGCCACATTGTGGAAAGGATCGAGAGGTTTTTGAAAGATTTTGCAGATGATCCAGCAGATGGCGACAGAGAAGACAAGGCATCACTTCGGTACATACATTGCTGCCTGAAATAGTCACCTTAATTGACGAGCAAATCTCGAGCGATAGCCCCCTTGATCAGTAAAAGAAAGAGAGTCAAGAATGGTCCCAGAAAAATGGAAAATCGCTAGTGTGACCCTTCTTTTTGGAAGGGAATAAGGCAAAAGATGGTAATGTACGGAACAATTAGCCTTAACCCGTTCGTGAGTAAGGATATGGAATCCGTAGTGAAAGATGAGATTTCTGAATACTTAGAAGCGTACAGTAAAATAAGGAAAAGTCAGCTTGGTTTCATCGAGGTGAGTTCATATCTGACAAATTTGCTAGAATTCTTTGAGGAGTTGGAGGAGCAGCGGAGGTAAGGCGAGCCAGGAAGGCTACAGCTAAGGTAAGTGAGATTTTTAAAATTACTTACCAGTAGTGGCCAGCGGGGAAACCGGCGGAAGTGACGCGGACCAGAGGGGCTGCCGGGAAGGAAAGTAAGTGACCATATATATTAGCAAGGCGGCTGGGAAAGAACTAAAAGATCGGTTAAAGTGTGTTTGCTTTAATGCAAGGAGTATCAGGAATAAAAGTGATGAGCTTAGAGCATAGATCAGTACCTGATGCTATGATGTTGTCGCCATAACAGAGACGTGGGTTTCTCAGGGTCAGGAATGTTTGCTGGATGTTCCAGGGCTTAGAACATTTAAAGAGAATAGGGAGGGGAAAAGGAGGAGGGGGTGTAGCTCTGCTAATCAGAGAGAGTATCACAGCTACAGAAGTTACCATTGTCGAGGACGGTCTACCTACTGAGTGAGTATGGGTGGAAATTAGGATCACTAAGGGAGCAGTCAACTCATTAGGGGTTTACTACAGGCCCCCCAATAGCAGTGGGGAGATTGAAGAAAGCATATCGGCAGATTTTAGAAACGTGTGAATGTAGTAGTGTTATTGTAATGGGTAACTTTAACTTGCCCAATATCAGTTGGAGCCTCCATCAAGCAGATGGTTTGGAAGGAGCTGTTTTTGTAAGGTGTGTTCAGGAGGGTTTCCTAACTCAGTACGTTGACAGGTCGACGAGGGGAGAGGCCATTTTGGAGTTGGAGCTCGGCAATGAGCCGGGGCAGGTGTCAGATCTTGCGGTGGGAGAGCATTTTGGTGATAGTGACCACAACTGCCTCACATTCTACATAGCTAAGGCGAAGGAGAGGATTAGGCAAAATGGGAGGATATTTAATTGGGGAAAAGGAAACTATGTTGCTATCAGATGTGAGTTGGGAAGCATGGACTGGGAGCAATTTTTCCATGGAAAGGGCACTATAGGCATGTGGAGACTGTTTAAGGAACAGTTGTTACGAATGATGCATAAATCTGTTTCTCTGAGACAGGCAAGAAGGGGTAAGATAAAGGAACCTTGGATGACGAAAGCGGAGGAGCTTCTCGTCAAAAGAAAGATGGCAGCTTACGTAAGGTGGAGGAAACAAGGGTCTTGCTCAGCTCCAGAGGATTACAGGCAGGCGAGGAAGGAGCTCAAAATGGTCTGAGGAGAGCCAGGAGGGGGCACGAAAAAAGATTGGGAGGAAGGATTAGGGAGAATTCAAAGGCATTTTACTCGTATGTGAGGAATAAGCGAATGATCAAAGAAAGAGTAGTGCCGATCAGGGATAACACAGAGAACTTGTGTATAGAGACTGAGCAGGTAGGGGAAGCACTAAATGAGATTTTTGCTTCTGTCTTTACTACTGAAAAGGACCTTGTTGTGAATGAAACCATTGAGGAGCAGGTAAGCATGCTGGAACAGATAGAGATTGAGGAAGCTGATGTGCTGAAAATTTTGACAAACGTTAACATTGACAAGTCGGCAGGGCCTGACCAGATATGTCCTCGGCTGCTTTGGGAAGCGAGAAATGTGATTGCTTCGCCGCTTGCGAGGATCTTTGCATCCTCGCTCTCCACCAAAGTCGTACCTGAGGACTGGAGGGAGGCAAATGTAATTCCTCTCTTCAAGAAAGGAAGTAGGGAAATCCCTCACGTCTGTCATCTGCAAGGTGTTAGAAAGGATTCTGAGGGATAGGACTTATGACCATCTGGAAGTGCATAGCTTGATTAAATGCAGTCAACACGCTTTGTGAGGGGCAGGTAATGCCTCACAAATCTTATTGCGTTCTTTGAGGATGTTACTAGACAAGTTGATGAGGGTCGAGCGGTGGATGTGGTGTATATGTACTTCAGCAAGGCACTTGATAATGTTCCCCATGATAGGCTCGTTCAGAAGGTTAGGAGGAATGGGATACAGGGAAATTTAGCTGTCTGGATACAGAATTGGATGATCGACAGAAGACAGTGAGTGTTAGTGGAAG
>NC_057753.1:6806754-6813370 GCF_004010195.1 Chiloscyllium plagiosum
TCTTGCCTCATTGGATAGTTCTTCCTGCTCCTCGTTATTAGAAAACACGGAGAAAATGACACTGCAGACGGTCTGTTGTTTCCTGACTTTCAATTACAGTACTTTTTGCCTGTGTTTGGGCACACACCTTACAATTTATTCTCTCTTTAACATGATCTGTGACGTTAGCCTCCATTAATAAAGACATTAATTTCTGTTGATGTGGAATGAGCTGCTAATGTGTGAGCAGAGTGAGAGAGACCATAAGCAAAATATCTCTTTGTCTGCACTTCAGTAACTTGCAGCCAATTTCATTCTTTCGATTCTTTTTACTAAATGAGAAACAGAGCTCACATCACAGGAAGATAATGCAATGACTGAGTATTTAAGGGGAATTTATTCTCACACTGAGATTAGCAAATTCGCCTCAGTATTGAAACAAGAGCACTTGCATGGTAATTCCTCGCAGGAAAAATATAAAGTGTGTTGTAGAGGATTAAGGCAACAGTTCGTCTCCAAAATTGTGATTTGTTTCCCAAAATTGCGGTCGTTCTTTTTCGGAAAAGTCGAAGAATTACTTTGAATTACGCTCACCCAACCAACTGCACACCTGTTTATTTCAAATCATGAACAAAAATAAACGATGTAATTATCCCCCTGATGCCTATAATCAGGTATAAATGTGTCAAATTACTGTGCGTTGCTGAGATGTAACACTTCTCATAAAAATGCACGGACTGCCAAAAGGTCTGCTATTTACCATTTACTATCCCGCTCTCGTTTGTGTGGGAATTCCAGGTAAACCATCGTACTTTGTAACAGCACTGTTGGTGTTTACTGCATCTGTTCTTTCTTGCTCCTTATTCTTCCACTGCTATTTATTCTTATCTATTCCTCCATGCTTTACCTTCCCATCCAACATTTGGGTTGCTTGAAAGGGGCGGTTCCCTTCACTTAATTATTGCAATTTATTCTGATTTCCTGATCGTTATTTACTGCAGATATGCTCCGAGTGTTTTATAATACCACTGCCGTCCCTCTTTCGTGATATTGCCTTTTTATTAGTGACAAACCGAAAATACTTTCACAGCTGCATTTTTTAACTATATGAATTCACAATGTAAGCGCATTTATTTCTCCTGCAATAATACAATTGCCATCCTTACCCCTTCCATGACGATAACTGCATTCAATTGTAAAAATAAATGCTCTCATTTACTTGAAATATTTCTCAGGGAAGATACTCACAGTCACTGTCAGTAACCCTGCATTAAGTGGACTGCAATGGTTCAAGAAGGCAATTCATCACCAAATGTTCAAGGACAACCAAGGGACTGGGCAAAATGATGGTCGGATAACTCTGTCAACATTCCAACAAGGAACATAAAACTAAATATCACATTAGCATTGAATTTCTATGCAATCACTTGATGCAGCGATCGCTTGTTTGACCAGAAATTCATTCAGTTATGATTGTCCTGGAGATTGCACTGATGAACAACTTCCACAACCTTTACAGCGTCTGTGTTGTAATAATACTGGCAGTGCTGGCGTAAAGAGAATTCCGGGTAATGATCTTGCAACAGTGAAAGAATAGCAACATGGTTCTTAATCAGAATGTTGTGTGGCTTGGAGGAGAACGTGCAGGAACTGATTTTCGTATTCAAATGCATTCTTTTCCATCTTCTTAACAAAAGTCAGGAGCTTCGATGATTTCATCGAAATATTTTTTCGACTCACTTCATTGCATGTTTTTCACGATATACAGTGTTGCAAATGTTTGTATCTCTTCGATGGAGACAATGCTTAGATAAAAGAATTGTTTTCATTCCAGAAATCTGTTCTTTTCCCATGATTTCATTGGGTGCTCATGTAGTCGCATACATTCAGAAAAAGGAAGGCTGATCCACTTGTGTTTCCAACAATATTTTGTATATAGGACCAAAAGTCAATTGATGATTACACGTTCTTTTCATTGAGACAGTGGTTTTATGGCACATGTGTTATGGCTGCTGTGGTATTTCACTGCTCAGACCAAAACGCGTTGCTAAAGTCCTGTTCCTCTGAACACAGACAGTTTCAATATTTTAGAGCTCTCAATCAGGGATAGTTTTTGTGGTGTCATCAACAAATATCAAACATTTGACAAACTTAAAAGGATTATTGTGTGAATGTAACTCTCTTGCCTTATCCACATTGTTCCTTTGCATTAATTAACGAACAGTGATCACAGGATAACTTTCTTACTTTTGAGTAAGTAAAATGATTTGGAACCGTGGAAGTATGCTTAGCATCCCATTTACCAACTTCATCATTAACTCTCTTCTGCGCTGACGGACCATGGCAGAAACGTCTACTGTCTACAATTTGCGCTGCTGCAACTTGCGAAGCTTCACTCACCAGCACCTTCTAACCGTGCGAATCTACCTAAAAATGAATTAGATCAGCAATTGTATGTGAACAAAAGTACCTTCAAGTCCTTCACCAAGTGGCCCACTATCCTTGCCTGGATTGAATGAACATTACTTCACCGCCAATTGTAAATATTCTGAATTTCCCTTCCAGCAGCCATGTGTGGATAGATGTCATTGTCAAGAACGACAGCAATTCAAAAATTGAATTACTTTTACAGGAAGTGGTGAAAATACCGAGCAATTATTGCACTATTCCTGCATATCCATTTCATGAAAATAGATTGTTTAAAACAAAAGCGTATCATATCATTGGACAGTCTGTACTACATTGACTCTGCTGCCTTTGTTAACTGGTCATCCTTCTTTCGAGAATGTCTTTTCATGCATAAGATTATTGATCATTTTACTGTTGTAGTTCAATTGTTAGATTTATATGCTATAGTACATGTAACTAAACAATATTCGCTAGTGTTACTAATTAATTTACAAAAAAAAATCACAGATTGAGATGATGATATGTTTAACCATTTGATGTCGAGCTGTGATAAATATACTCAAAACGGTCTGAATATTTTATGGGTGCGTTAAACAGTGTAACTTGCTGTGCTTTTTTGCAGAGCCACGCTTTATCAAATTTAGTTTAAATCTTAATGATCTTCCACAATACATTCAGCCGTTTTTCACTGTATATCATACATTTCGATTTGTTTTCAATGTGTTTCCAATGCCTTCTTACTGCATTCTTATGATATTTCAAATTCCGCTGTAAGTGCAATGCTGAATGAGACATTTCAACATCCACGTTAGGGACACCAGTGTTGCTGTTTTAAGTAACAAACACTGAAATTTCTGAAATAAACTCAGCTGGTCTGGCAACATTTGTGTACAGAAAGAGAATTTGTTCTTTATTTTGCAGTGACCCTTCTTCAGGACAGATTTTTCAGTGAAGTGTCACTGGACCCTTTTGATTCTGATTTTTGTTTCTGATTTCCAGCATCCACAATACATTTTTGTCTCTCCTTTTAAGGAAAGCTAACTAAATTCCTTACAGTTTGGAAACAGGACCTTTAGTCGAACAAGTCCACAGCGACCCTCCGAAGAGTAACCCACCCAGACCTACTTACCTCTGACTAATTCACCGAACACTATGGAGAATTTACCATGGCCAATTCAACTAACTTGCGCATCTTTGAACTATGGGAGGAAACCCACGCAGACACGTGGAGAATGTGTAAACAACACACAGACAGCCTCCCAATGCTGGAAAAGAACCTGGGGGTCTGTAGTGCTGTGAGGCTGCAGTGCTAACCATTGAGGCACTATGCTACCCGAAAGGCAAGTTAAGAAATGAGTGCTCGCCTGGGATTTGAAAACGGGATTTCCCGCATGTGCCCCCAGCTGAAGGCCCGAAGCGAGAATCATAACCGAGATCAAAAAGTCATATGTCCTGAGCTCCTCAATTTGATTAAAATGACAGAGAACATGTGAAATGCTCCAGGGCAGGTGGCTATGGAAGTCACGTTAAATGTTAAGTGACATTTTAAACGCTCCTCAATTTTAAATGCATAAGGACTTGGGGGAAAAGCGAGAATGTGACAATGAGTTGCAGCATCAATCCTCATCATAGAGAAATTTTGAGCAGGTTCCATGCACTAACCACATACTCCTGCTCTGTGTTTCTCTGATTATGATAAACGCAAAGACATGCAAGGACAAGGAAACATTCACGCATGCGCTCCCTTTCAAATGGTAATAACGTTTGAAAAATCGTTCTCTGTTACAGCTAACGTGGCGGTGATTGCGATTCTACCTCGTGGAAGATGCGGTCTCTCCAGTTGTATCACACACTACTTGGTGGCAATGGCAGTGTCGGACATTTTAGTCATCATCGCTGCTGTGGTTGTGAACCGGATCACGCGCAATTATTTACAGTTTAGTTTCCTATCCATCACGCCAGCATGCAGTTTCCGTTCTGCTTTAATTTACACAACTATTGACACTTCTGTGTGGCTCACAGTCGCTTTCACCTTTGATCGATTTATCGCCATTTGTTGCCAAAAGCTAAAAATGAAATATTGCGCTGATAAAACTGCAGTGAAGGTGATGGGGATAATTTGTGCTTTGAGCTGCTTCAAAAACGCCTTCTTGTACTTTATATATGAGCCGATGTACACAATCAAACAAACACCATGGTTCTGCAGCGTAAAACCCGTATTTTACACATCAGCGGCATGGGCTGCATACGATTGGTTGCTTCGAATTTTGAACCCTTGTCTCCCGTTCATTCTGATGCTATTACTCAATGCTCTCACAGTCAGGCACATCCTCGCAGCCAACAGAACCCGCAAGAGATTGCTGCACCAGAACAATGGAGAGCATGACTCAGAGATGGAGAGCAGAAGGAAGTCTATGGCTTTACTTTTCTCCATCTCAGGCAGTTATATTCTATTTTATTCATTGTTTTTCATTACTTTTCTCTATGTAAGAATTACTGGCCTCACTTACTTCTCAGGCTCAAACTTTGATAAATCTAATTTTATTCTGGAAGAATGTGGATTCATGTTACAACTGTTGAGTTCCTGTGTCAACCCATTCATTTACGCAGTAACACAGAGAAAGTTCAGGGAGGAATTACAGAATGCTATAATATCTTTAAGAAGTATGATTCCTAAACTATTAAAATTATGGAAAGAATAAAATCCAATATCAAGTTGTAATTCACATGCACACGTTTTGTGTTAGCTGATTTCAATTAAATTCTCTCTCTTCAGGGCCTTTGTCACTGACTTTGTTATCATAACAACAATTGCTTTCTTTCCTCAAAGCATTTAAAACGTGTAGCCGTTTTAGCAGTCAAATTGACTGTGATCGTGGAGAAATCTCCAGAAAGAACATGTCAGGGCCAAATCATCATAACGGGGGGGGGGGAATGTTACTCCGTAAGTGAAAAATTTCTTCAAGCATATTTCTGGAGTTTTCTGACGATGTATAAGGGATGACGATGACAACGCTATTGGTGTCACCAAATGGGCCTCAAAAAGACCGTTGGTTTGGTGCCTCACAACTGACTTGAAAGGAAAGCTACATCCGAACAATTAAAATAAGAGCACGAGTAATTGCAAGGTTTGTGAAGGTTTGTAGCTCAGGTTGAGGTTTAGGGTGTAGGTTTGCTCGCTGAGCTGTAGGTTTGATATCCAGACATTTATTTACCTTGCTAGGTAACATCATCAGTGGCGACCTCCAAGTGAAGCGAAGCTGTTGTCTCCTGCTTTCTAGTTATATGTTTGTCTTGGATGGGGTTCCTGGGGTTTGTGGTGACGTCATTTCCTGTTCGTTTTCTGAGGGGTTGATAGATGGCGTCTAGATCTATGTCGATATTTACGGCGTTGTGGTTGGAGTGCCAGGCCTCTAGGAATACTCTAGCATGTCTTTGCTTAGCCTGTCCCAGAATAGATGTGTTGTCTCAGTCGAATTGGTGTTTTTTTTCGTCCGTGTGTAGGGCTACGAGGGAGAGAGGGTCGTGTCTTTTCGTGGCTAACTGGTGTTTGTGTATCCTGGTGGCTAAATTTCTTCCTGTTTGTCCTACGTAGTGTTTGTGGCAGTCCTTCCATGGAATTTTGTAGACGACGTTGGTTTTGTCCATGGGTTGTACTGGGTCTTTTAAGTTTGTTAGTTGTTGTTTGAGAGTGTTGGTAGGTTTGTGTGTTACTGGGATTGCGAGGGGTCTTAGTCGTCTGGCTGTCATTTCTGAAACTTCTTTGATATATGGTAAGGTGGTTAGGATTTCTGGCTGTGTCTGTTCTGCTTGTCGTGGTTTGTTCTTGAGGAATCTGCGGACTGTAAGTTCGTCTGAGCTGCAGTGTGAGGTGGTTCGTTGGAATAGTGTTCTGATACAGCTTCGTTTGTGTGTGTTGGGATGGTTGCTGGTGTAGTTAAGTATTTGGTCAGTGTTTGTCGGTTTTCTGTATACGCAGTTTTGTAGTTAGCCATTGTCCATTCTTTCGACTGTGACGTCTAGGAATGCGAGTTTGTTGTCGGTTTCTTCCTCATTGGTGAACCTTATGCCTGTGAGAGTGTTGTTGATGATGTTAAATGTCTCTTCTATTTTGTTTTGTTTTGTGATGACAAAGGTGTCATCTACATACCAGACCCAGATTTTTGGTTTGATGGTTGGTTGTTCTAGCCTTTGCATTACTGCTTCTGCTATGAATCCTGATAGCGGA
>NC_057753.1:6820476-6828648 GCF_004010195.1 Chiloscyllium plagiosum
TGTTAGGCAGGTATCCAGACTGTGACCTCTGCTTTTTATGATATAAAGTACTTGGAAGACAATGCAGTTGCTGCGGTTGGTAAGTTTGCAGACAATACAATTTTCGGTGAAATTGGGCACAGTGACAGCGGAATATAAATCAGTTTCAGATTTAGCAGAGAAATAGAGTTGGAGTTCAAACTGCGGTCAGTGTAAGTGGTTGCACCTTGGGAGATCAAATGTTAAGGACAATTATGAAGTTAATGGAAGGTGCCACACAGGAGGTTACTGAGTAAGATGCCTCTGAAGTTAGAGGCAAAGTGGTAGTATGGGTGGAAGCTTGACTGTCTAGCAGAAAGCAGACTTTGGAGATTAAAGGTTCCTTCTCAGGATGGCAGGCAGTGACAAGTGGTGTTTGCAAGGATTAGTGTTTGGACCACAACTTCTCACTTTCTGTATTAAAGACCAAGGCGAAGGAATTCAGCCCTTTCTGGCTTCGTTTGCAGAAGATACAAAGACTCATAATGGGATTGGTAGCAATGAGTAATTTGGAAAGGTTCAGAATGATTCGACTGCTTAGGAAAGTGGGCAATGAAGTAGCAGATGCAGAACAACATGGAGAAGTGTGAGTTCATGAATTTTGGTGGAAGAATGAAGGCGTGGACTACTTTCTAAATTTGGACAAATTTCTTAAGCCTGAAGTGGAATGAAACTTGGGTGTTCTTGTCCAGGAACCTCTCAAGGTAAACTTGCAGGTTGTGTTAGTAGTTACGAATGCAAATTTATTTTGAGAGGACTGAATATAAAAAAAAAACTGGGATGTACTTCTGAATCGCTATAAGGCTCTGGTCAAAGCACATTCGGAGTATTGTGAGCAGTTTTGGACCACATATCTCAGAAAGGATGTACTAGAGCTGGAGCGAGTTCGGCGGAGGTTCAATGAATCAAACGCTTAACATAAGGGGAAATTTGAGGACTCTGGGTTTGTGCTCGATTGAGTTTAGAAGAATGAGAGATGATCTATTTGAAACATATTGAATACTGAATGCCCTGGACAGAGTAGATGTTGGGAAGATGTTTCCATTCGTAGGGGAGAGACGAGGACCCGAGGGCATAAACGTCGAGTAACGTGATGATGTCTTAGAATGGAGATAAGGAGAAACTTCTTCATCCACAGTGTGGTGAATCTATGGTTGCGATTGCTTTAGAAGGCTGTGGAGGCCAGGTCATTGAACATATTTAAGAGGGAAATAGTTTCTTGAGCATTAAGGAGATCACGGATTATGGGGAGAAAGCGGTAGAATGGGGTTGAGAAACTTATCAGCAATGATTCAATGGCGGAGCAGACACAATGATTTAAATGGAATAATTCCTGCTCCTATGTCTTATCGTCTTAGGATTTTTATTTGTATGTTGCATGGATTAGAGAGCATGAGCTTTCAAAAGAGTCAAGTAAAACTCGAGCTGTTTTACATAGAAAATAGAGCAGTAGAGCACAGTTTATGCCCTTCGAACCTTGATGTTTTGACGATCTTTAAATGTAGTCTAAGATGAAACTAAACGATATACCCTTCATTGTACTATCTTCCACGTGCCTATCCAAGATTTGCTTAAATTTCTCAAATGTATTTGGCAGTGCATTCCACGCACCTACACTCTGTGTAAAGAACCGAGCTGGGAAAAAGACTCTTGATATCATCTTGTTTACCACTGTGAAGTTTGCTTTTAACCTTTTTCGCTCCAATGAGAAAAGTCCTTAGCTCCTTCAACCTTTCTTCATAAGACATGACCTCCAGTCCAAGCAGCATCCTATTAAATCTCTTTCGGCACCTTCTCTCAAGCCTCCACATCCATCCTATAATGATGCGACCAGAAGTAAACAAAATATTCCAAGTGTTGACAAATCAGGGTTCCAAAGATTTGCAGAAAGTGAGGACTGCAGATGCTGGAGATCAGAGCTTAAAAATGTGCTGTTGGAAAAGCGCAGCAGGTCAGGTAGCATCAAAGGAACAAGAGAATCGACGTTTTGGGCATAAGCCTGAAGAGGGGCTTATACCCAAAACGTCGACTCTCCTGTTCCTTTGATGCTGCCTGACCTGCTGCGCTTTTCCAGCAACACATTTTTAAGCTCCATAGATTTGCAGCATATCCTCGCAGCTCTTCAACTCAATCCCCCTGTTAATGAAACCCAGACAATGTATGCCTTCTTAATATTTCTTTCAACTTGTGTGGCAACTTTGATGAGCACCTGGGCATGGATCCCAATATCCCTCTGTTCGTCCACACTGCCAAGAAACTTGCCTTCAAACCTGTACTCTGCATTCAAATTCGATCTTCCAAAATCGATCACTTGACACTTGCCAGTTTGAAATCGATCTGCCACTTAGCTCAATAATGCATCATGTCAATGCCCCGTTACCACCAACATCAGGCCTTTATATTACCCACAACTCCACCAACCTTCGACACATTGGAAGATTTATTAACCCACCCTTCCACTTCCTCACTGAAGTCACTTATGAAAATTACAAAGAGGAGAGTCCCAAGAACAGATTCATCCAGAACACTACTGGTCACCGAGCTCCAGCTCATATTTTCCATTAACTGCCATCCTCTGTCTTCCAGTAGCCAGCTATTTCTGTATTCAGACAGCCAACTTTTCCCACATCCCATACCTCCTTAATTTTTGAATGAGCCTGCCGTAGCGAACCTTATCAAAGATCATGATAACACAGTATGATTCATCCAGAACACTACTGGTCACCGAGCTCCAGCTCATATTTTCCATTAACTGCCATCCTCTGTCTTCCAGTAGCCAGCTATTTCTGTATTCAGAAAGCCAATTTTTCCCACATCCCATACCTCCTTAATTTTTGAATGAGCCTGCCGTAGCGAACCTTATCAAAGATCATGATAACCCAGTATATGCACCACAACCACTGTTCTAGCCTCATCAATGTGTTTTGTCACACCCTTGAAGAATACAAAAAAGTTTCTGTAGCATGATGCGCCCCTCAGGAAGCCATCATATTTCTAACCAAACAATATTTTTTTCTAAGTAATCATAAATCCTGTCTCTCAGAATCCTCTTTAATAATTTGTACACCACAGACCTAATACTGTGGGTCTATAATTCTCAGGATTATCCCTGTTCCCTTTCTTGAACAAGGGAATAACACCTGCCACCCACTAATCATCTGCCACGAAGCCAGTTGACAGTGAGGGCTGAAAGATCATCGCCAAAAGTGAGGCAATCTCTTCCCTCACTTCCTGTAAGACCCTTGGGTATGTACCGTCTGGCACAGTGGACTTTTCAAAACTCTCAGCGCATCCTCCTTCTTAACGTCAACGTATTCGGCCCCAACAGCCTGTTCCTCGCTGTCGTCGCAAACATCAAAGTCCCCCTCTCTAATGAATACTGAGGCAAAGGATTCATTCAGGACATTCTCTCCCTCTGCTGACTCCAGGCACAAGTTCCCTCCTCTCTGCCTGATCGGCCCCACCCTCACTCTGGCTATCCTCCTTTCCCTCACAATTGTATGCAATGCCATACAATTTTCTTTAATCCTACACACTAACGTTTTTATGCCCCTTCTACTTCTCCTAAGTCTATTCTTCAGTTCCTTCCTACTATCTTGTACCTACCTTCTTAACCTTACGTTATCTTCCTTCTTTCTCTTAACTAGATGTTCTATATCCCTTGTCGCCCACGGTTGTTTTGCCCTTCCATCCCGTTCCTTGCCTCAATGGGACAAAACTATCAAGTTCTCACAACAATTCTTCTCCAAACAATCTCCACATTTCTGTTGTGCCTTTTACTGACAACATCTGTTTCCAATTTAGGCACCATAGTTCCTGCCCAATGGCCTTATAATTCCTCCTCCTTCAATCAACTTATTCGCATAGCTTTGCCTCTATTGTTTTCCATGACTGTAGCAAATATCAGGGAGTTGTGATCACTGTCACAGAAATGCTCTCCCACAAAGCGATCTGAAACCTGTCCTGGTTCGTTGCCAAGCACCAAATCCAATATGGCCTCCCGTCTAGTCCACCTATGCACATCTTGAGTGAGAAATCCTTCCTGAACACACCTGACACTACGCCAGTGAACAGTGACAGTGACAGAACTGTTGCATTCAAACTATTTTAACTAAGTTTCCAATCAATATTATGGAAGTTAAAGTCACTCATGACAATATCGTTGTTACTTCTGCACCTTACCAAATCTGCCTACCTACTTGCTCCTCCGTACCTCTGTTACTACTGGATTCTCTGTTGAACACTCCTAAGAAATTGATGGCTCATTTTCTATATCTGCCTTCCACCTATAATGACTCTGTCGACAAACCTTCTCAACAACTTCACTTTCTGCAGCTGTCATACTATCCCCGATCAGCAGTGCCACTCCCACAATTATTTTCGAAACTTCAAAACTCTGGAACACCCAACAACCTTCCTGTCCCACGTCTCTGTAATGGCCAGTACATCATAGTCCCAAGTATTGATACATACTGTACGTTCTTCACCCTTCTTTCTCATACTTCTTCCATTAAAATAGACACATTTCAAACTGTCTATCTGTCTTCACAAACTCTCTGCACTCTCTACCCGGCTGTTGAGTAGCTAATTCGTCCTCAGATCTGTCGCTCTGGTTTCCACCCGGGTTATGCCAAACTAGTTTAATTCCACCCGAAGAGATCTTGCAAACCTCCCACCTTTCCAGTTCACGTTCAACCCGTCCTTCTTGTGCAGATCCCACTTTCGTTAGAAGATATCCAATGTTCCACATATGTGAAGTCTTCCCTCCAACGCGATCCCTGGATCGACCAAGGCGAAGGCGAGATTATGCACTTAATAAATGCTTCGATGTGGTTGACTGTCAGGTTATTTGCAGATTGAATTGTCTGCAACTAGGGTTTTTAAGGTGAGAGAGGCAATGTTCAAATTAAATATGAGGGGCAAGTTTATTACTTGCATAGTGGTAAGAGCCTGGGACGTGTTGTCAGGGATGGTTTTGGAGGCAGACACTATAGTAGCCTTTAAGGGATTTCTAAACAAGCATATTAATATGCAAGGAATAGAAGGGCATGGGCCACGGAAAGACATAAAACCTGATTTGGTGCAATGTTTGACGCAACATCGTGGGCTGACGGGCCGTCTCTGTGCTCTATTGTTCTACTTTCATAACGGATGTCCGAAGGGATTTGACGTTTCACATGCATTGCTTTTTCAAATATCACGTACACGTGCGGAAATTTTTCAAGAAGGCTACTGGACTTCTGGCATTAATATTTAAAGGAATTGCATACAAAGATCTGGACGGTATGCTGCAGTTATACAAAATCCTACTTCGGCGACACTTAGAGTGTAATGAGCAGATCCGTGCTGGAGTGGCCCTGGAGTGATTTCAAAGCAGGCTCATGTCAACCTATCAGGAAAAAGTTGGCAAATTAAGTCTTTCTGTTCTAAATTTCGAAGTTCTGGGGTGACTTAATCGAGGTTTTCAGGATATTGACAGGGAAAGAGAAGTTAAATAGAGATGAATGATGTCCCCTGATTGAAATACCTATTGCCAAAGGATTATGGCCAACCATTCAGGACTGTGTCAGAAAGTTCTTCCAGACATAAAGAGTACTGGATGCTTCGTTCTCTCTTCCTCAAATGGAAGTCCATGTTCATTCAATTCTTAAATGTAAGTATGAAATCGACATATTTTAATCAGCATGTTCCTCAGGCGATTTGGGCCCAAGGTAGTCATGATCTAATCGAATGGCAGAGAAGGCTGGAGAGACTAAATGGCCTATATCCTACTCCTATATACCAGTCGCAACCAAGTTTATTCCCTTGTTCTTCTGAAAAGTAATTGTCAGTTCCTGCTGTGAACAATAAAAAGATGAGATGCCAGAAAAAAGACAGACAAAAAGATAGCAGCGATATAATTTGCAGTCATGACTTAGCAAAGAACGAAGCTTAAACCGAGAGGCTTAAACCTCCTGGCCACACAACCAGATGGAGTCTTCAGAAAACCAAAGAGGTGACTACTACAGCCATGAAATGTACCAAGAAAAATCCTCTTCGAGTGTAATATAAATTGTGTAATTTCAGCCTGTTTTCATTTCTCCCTTAAATGCAATTGGTAAATTCTGCCTCTGCTCTGTTGTCCTCGAGAAAATGGTGGGGAGGAGATTCGTCTGAACAGTAATAGCTTCCAAAGACGAGGATCGGTTCCGTCTGGATTTCCATTTAATATAATTAAATGAAGGTAAACTTGCATTTATAAAAGGTTTATAAGCACCAGCGAACGTGTAAAAAAGCGTTCTACTGAACGAAATCTTTTTTTGAATTGTGCACGTGGATTGATGTTAGATGATATCCGCTCAGCAAACTCACACAAGCAGCAAAGTCAGAAGTAGCCGGAAATCTGTTTTTGTCATTTGCTTAAGGAATAAACATTCACCAGGGCCGCAGCTCGCTTCTGCTCTCCTTTCAAATAGACTAACGGGATATTTGCTCATTCTGGCGCCCCAATCCCGTTCTTGCTTATTTTTTTTTCTTTCCTTAATGAAATGAGAAGGCGATACTTAAAAACTACCACACTAAGCTTCTTTTTACCCATCTCATTGAATAGTTCCTCCTGCTCCTCCGTAATCAGAAAACACAGACAAAGTGACTCTGTAGGCAGTCTGTTGTTTCCTTACTTTCAATTACAGTATGCTTTGTCTGTCTTTGGGCACACACCTTACAATTATTAACTCTTTAACATGATGGTTGACGTTAGCCTCCATTAAGAAAGACATTAATGTTTGTCGATGCGGAATGAACTGCTCATCTATGAGCACAGTGGCAGCGAAAATAAGCAGTACGTCACGCTTTCAGTACTTTAGCAACTTACCACCATTTTCATTCTTTCGAGTTTTTTTTTAAACAAAATGAGAAATGGAAGCCACATTGCAGGAAATTAGTGCATTGACTGAATGTTTAAGGGGGATTTACTGTCACACTGAGGTTTGCAATTGTGCCTCAGTATTGAAACAAGAACAGTGCCATGCAAGTCCTTGTAGTAAAAACAAAAAGTGAGTTGACGACTTTTAAGGTTACAGTTCGTCTCCAAAATTGTGATATATTTCCGAAAAATGTGGCAGTCCTCCTTTTCAGGAAAAGTCAATAAATTCTGCTGAATTAATTTTGTGCATGCTCACCAAAGTAACTGCACTCATGTTTATTTCAAACATAAACTAAAACAAATGATGGAATGATCTCCCTGGAGCCTATAATCAGGTATAAATGTGACAAATTTATGTTCTGTTCAGATCATTCTGCGACGTAACGCTATCCATAACAATGCACGGACTGCCAAAAGGGCTGGTGTTTACCATTTACTATCCCGCTCTCGTGTGTATAGGAGTTCCAGGTAAAACACTGTACTTTGTAACAGCACTGCTGTCGTTTACCGCGAATGTTCTTTCGTGCTCCTTATTCTTCCACTGACACTTATTCTTCTCTACTCTGCCATGCTCTACCTTGCTATCCAACAACTGGAGTATCTTGAAAGGGGTGGTTTCCTTCATTCAATTATTGCAATTTATTCTGATTTGCTTATCTTTATTTACTGTAGACATGTTACGTGTTTTTTATAATGCTACCACAGTCCCCGTTTCATGATATTGCCTTTTATGTTAGTGATAAACTGAATATTCTTTTACAACTGCATGTCATTCTTTTAAGTATATGAATTCACAATTTTAAGCGCCTTTATTTCTCCTGTTACATTACAATTTCTGTCCTAACCCCTTCCGCTACGATAGTTTCATTCATTTGTAAAATTAACAGCTCTCATTTACTTGAAATATTTCTCAGTGTAGATTCTCACAGTTACTGTCAGTAGACTTGCAGCAAGTGGACAGCAATGGATCAAAAAGGCAATTCATCACCACGTTTTCAGCGACAACGAAGGGACCAGTCATAAATACTGAATATTTTATGGGCGAGTTTAACAGTGTAACGTTCATAAAATCGGAACAATTACAATAGACAATAGACAATAGACAATAGGTGCAGGAGTAGGCCATTCAGCCCTTCGAGCCTGCACCGCCATTCAATATAATCATGGCTGATCATTCCTAATCAGTATCCAGTTCCAGCCTTATCTCCATAACCCTTGATTCCACTAACTTTGAGAGCTCTATCCAACTC
>NC_057753.1:6830190-6834757 GCF_004010195.1 Chiloscyllium plagiosum
TACTCTGGGATGCAGACCATCAGGCCCCGGAGGCTTATCAACCTTCAGACCTAACAGTTTCTCCAACACCAAATCCTGGCAAATATAGATTCCCTTAAGTTCAGGTCCTTCAGCCACTGTTACCTCAGGGAGATTGCTTGTGTCTTCCCCAGTGAACACAGATCTGAAGTACCCATTTAATTCCTCTGCCATTTCTTTGTTCCTAGTAATATATTCCCCTGTTTCTGTCTTCAAGGGCCCAATTTTTGTCCTAACCATTTTTTTGCCTTGCACATACCTAAAAAAGCTTTTACTATCCTCCTTAATATTCTTGGCCAGTTTACCTTCATGCCTCATTTTTACATTTTATGCCTGTGTATTATGTTTTGAGTGCATGTTCACTTCTCGTCTTGACATGCTTTATTTTCCAGAACAAAATAGGAAAGGGTGGTGGTGTACTTTGTTTTGTGAATGTGAGCATAACTACAAAATGCTCCGTTCTCAAGGGAAATCTTATTTACCTAATTCACGTTCTTGTCTTATCTATTGTTCCTGGGTACTGCCTACTTGCTGTGCTTTTTGCAGAGCGACAGTTTATCAACTTTAAATAAATTGTCAAATATTTTCCACAATATGTTTAGTCATTTTTCACGGTATATCAAACATTCCGAATTGTTTTCAATGCGTTTCCAATTCCTTCTCAGTTTTTTCTTACAGTATTTCAAATTCCACTATGAGTACAATGCTGAACTAGACAGTCCATCATCAAAGTTATGGATACCAATGTTGCTGTTTTCCGTAACAAAAACTCAAATTTCTGGAATAAGCTCAGTAGATCTGGCAGCATTTGTGGGGAGAAAGAAAAGTTATCCCTTATATTGCAGCGACCCTTCTTTAGAACAGATTCATCAGTGAAATGTTACTGGACCCTTTTGATCCTGATTTTGTTTCTGATTTCCAGCATTCACAATGCTTTTTTTTTTCTCTCCTCTTTAAAGAGATACATTCGTGTCAAGAACAACGGGACAAATGTTTAAGGTTTCAATATGATTTAGAGAATTTGAGTGAAGGGTCAAAAATGGCACATGAGGAAGACCCCGCTAAATGTGTAGTGATGCATTTCCTTATGAAAATCAGAGAGAGTTAATATTTGTTAAATCGGAATACATTAGAAAGTGTGTATGCAGAAAGGAACATTATATATATATTAGTGTAGTCAATGCACGTAGACATGCAGATGCAGACAGCACACAAATGTGCTTTTTGATTTCAATGCAAGTGGATTTGTGTTCTGAAGTTTGAATGCCTTACTGCCGTTATACAGTGCCTAGCTGAGACCACAACTACATTATAGGGTGCAGTTTTGGTCTTCCTACCAAAGAGAGAATATAGCTGACATTAAGGGAGTGCAGAAAAGGTTCATGTGGCTAATGTTGTGGGTAGCCTCTATTCTGTACAGTTTAGCAGAATGAAAGGCGACTGACTGACATGTATGGACTTTAACAAAGACTGACGGGTAAAATGCAATGCAAATGTTTTACATGGTTCCAGTCTCCGAAACCAGGGAGTAAACTCTCAGATATGGTGTAGACAAATTACGAATGGGGAAAGTTAATTTCATCCAAATGACAGAGAACCCGTGAAACTCTACAACCAGATGACTTTGGATGCCACGTTAAAGCTTAAATGAGTTTTAAATATTCCTTAATTATAAATGGGTTAAGGGCTTGGGGAGAAAATTAGAATGTGACAATGAGTAAGGGAATCAATCCTGATCAAAGTGAAATATGGAGCAGTTCCATGCACTAATCACATACCACTGCTCCAATTTTCTGTTTTTCTAAGATTATGTTAAACACAAAGGCATACAACAAAAAGGAAACACTCACATATGTGCTGCCTTTCACATGCCAATAAAATGTGAGAAGTCTTTCTCTGTTACAGCTAACTTGGCGGTAATTGTGATTCTACCTCGTGGAAGATGCGGTCTATCCAGTTGTATCATACACTACTTGGTGGCAATGGCATTGATGGACATTTTAGTCATCATCGCTGCTGTGGTTGTAAACCAGATTGCTCGCATTTATTTACAGTTTAGTTTCCTATCCATCACGCCAGCATGCAGTTTCCGTTCTGTCATAATTTATGCAACTATTGACAGTTCTGTGTGGCTCACAGTCGCTTTCACCTTTGATCGTTTTATGTCCATTTGTTGCCAAAAGCTAAAAATGAAATATTGCACTGATAAAACTGCAGTGAAGGTGATCGGGATCATTTGTGCTTTGAGCTGTTTCAAAAACGCCTTCTTGTACTTTATATATGAACCGATGTACACAATCAAACAAACACCGTGGTACTGCAGCATAAAACCCGTATTTTACACATCAGCAGCATGGGCTGTATACGACTGGATGCATCGGATTCTGACTCCTTGTCTCCCATTCATTCTGATTTTATTGCTCAATGTTCTCACAGTCAGGCACATCCTCGCAGCCAACAGAACCCGCAACAGATTGCTGCACCAGAACAATGGAGAGCATGACTCAGAGATGGAGAGCAGAAGGAAGTCTATTGTTTTACTTTTCTCTATTTCGGGCAGTTTTATTCTCCTTTACTCGTTATATTTTAGCACTTTTCTCTACGTGAGAATTGCTAGTCTCACTTACTTTTCAGGTATAAACTTTGATCAATCTAATTTTATTCTGGAAGAAAGTGGATTCATGCTACAACTGTTGAGTTCCTGTGTCAACCCATTCATTTACGCGGGAACACAAAAAAAATTCAGGGAGGAATTACAGAATGGTGCGAAATGTTTAAGAAATATGATTCCAAAATTGTTAAAATTATGGAAATAATAAAATCCAACATCATGTTTTCATTCTCATGCATATATATTTTTTGTTTGTCAACTTCAATAAAAGTCTCTCTTCTCAGGGCCTTCGTCACTCGCTTTGGAATCTTAATAAACATCACTTTCTTTCCACAAAAGTTTTTGCAACGTGATTACAGCAGTCAAATTAGGTGTGTTGGTGGGAAAATGTCCAGTAAGAACAATTCAGGCCAGAATAAACGTGAGGGGAGAGAAGTGGACATTGCTTCAAGCAAACTTCTGAAGTTTCCTGATGATGTAATAGAAAGAGACGGTGATGTCACGGCTACTAGTGTCAGTTAAATGGTCTTCAAAAAGAACGTCCGTCTGGTGCACCACAACCAACTGGAGGGAAAGCTGTCTCTTATCAATTAAAATAAGTGCAGGAGTAAAGTTGATCCAAACTTTGTTTACTGCACATTTTGTTCCGACTGGGGAAATTTTGTGTTGGAATTGCTCTGGGATTGGTATTGGAATTTCCATAAATTTGAGTTAATCCAAACCACTGCGACACATGTGTGAATTTCCATTAAGTCCCTTAACCTTATCACCTCTGCGTTCACCAAACAGCCTCACCTCTTGCTCAAGTCAAGCCTTTGTGCAAGAGGTATCACAATGGACTTGAAATCCCTCCACAGCTTCAGCACTCTGTAACGACATCGAACCCCACAGTTTCCGTGGAATCTGCCCCCCTCCTTCTAACTCTTGCCAGGCGCAGAGTTTGGGTCATACTATCTACATCTTTGATAAATACACATTGAGTTACCGTTGCCCCAAGGTGTGCTATTACTCCCAGAGCTTTTCCCCTTTATAATTGTCCTCTTCGACTGAATTTGTTTGATCTTGTACATCAATAGATAGGTATTTCTATTGCTGTCATATATGGTTACATAATGTTATTGTGCAGCAAAATACCGCATTTTATAACGATAACGATATTTTTTGTACACTCTAGGTAGAAAGACAAAATATTTTTTACACTTTTTTTTACCAATGCACAGAGTTAAGATAAAACTACAAGAGTGACGCAAAGAGTTTTGAACAGCGAAAATGTGTCCAATGGATCACAGAAATAAACCTGATCAAGAGTGTTTCTGAAAAGATGATCAGAGAGAACATGATGATGTAGGCAATTGCATTAATTGTTTCACCGTTTACAGTCATCAAATCCAACAGCAACGGCACGGGCCCTTTGGCCCAAAGTGGAACATGTTGACTAAAATGTCCATCCAACCTACCCCATTTCTATGTACTTTACCAATAGCCTTCTCATCCTTTCCTATCCATGTATTTAAACAAATACCTTTTAAAATGCTGTTAATAAACCTGCCTCAATCCCTTCCCCAGCACCTAATTCCATCTGTGTACCATCGTCCTATGTAAAAACGTTGACCCTCAGTTTCCCTTTTATTTTTTCCCATCTAACCGTAAACTGATGCCCTCTCGTACTCGATTCCCCTGCCCTGGGAAAATGACGGAGTGCATTCATCCTATCCATGCGTCTCTGGATCTTATACACTTCTTCAAGATGCCCCCACAGTCTCTTACTTTCTCAAGAAATATTCCTTAGCTTGTCCAACCTCTCCCTGCAAATCAGACCTTTGAGGCCTAGCAACATCTTTGCTCACTTCTTCTGTACTCTATGCAGTTTAATAACATTCATCCCATAGCACGTTGACGGAAACTGTACACAGTACCACCAAGTGCGGCCTCACCAAC
>NC_057753.1:6835137-6840815 GCF_004010195.1 Chiloscyllium plagiosum
CCTCTCTTTCTCCCTCCCTCCTTCCTCTGTTCCGTCTCTCCCGCTGCCTCCTATTTCTCTCTGACCCTTTCCCTCTCTGTCTCCTCTCCCTTCTTCCCGCCCCCTCCCTCCCATCCCCTTCCCTTGTCTTCCCCTCCTTTCCACGGTGTCAACCTGGTGAAGTTACCAAACCGAACTACTTGCTTGCCAAAGAGCATAAACAGCAAGTGATAGACAAAGCTAAGCAATGGCCAATATCAACGGATCAGATCAAAGCACTGCAGTCCTTTCACATCCAGTCGTGAATGTTGGTGAACAATTAAATAACTTACTGGAGGAAGAGGCCCCACAGATATCGTCATTCTCAATGTTGGAGGAGCCCATTACGTCAGTGAAAAAGGCTGATGCATTCACAACAATCTTTAGTCAGAAGTGCCGAGTGGATGATCTATCTCGGCCTCATAAAGTGGCCCTCATCATCACAGGTTCCATTCTCAAACCAATTCGATTCACTCAATGTGATGTTAAGAAACGAACGTAGACCCTGGATACTGCAAAGCAAATGGGCCCTGGTAACATTCCAGCAATAGTACTGAAGACGTGTGCTCCAGAACTTGCCGCTCCCCTAGCCAAAATCTTCCAGTACAGCTAAAACACTGACATCTATCTGACAATGTGGAAAACTGCTCAGAAAAGCCATGCACACAAAAAAAACAGAACAAATCCAACCCGGCCTATTTTGCCACCCCCACCCAACCCCATCAGTCTACTCCCCATCATCACCTAATCAAACTACTCTCCACCATCACTAAAGTGATGGACGGTGTCATCAACAGTGCTCGGAGACAGTGAGGTCTGCAAACGCTGGAGATCAGAGGTGACAGTGTGTTGCTGGTAAAGCACAGCAGGTCAGGCAGCATCCGAGGAGCAGGAAAATCAAACTTTAGGCCAGAGATTGCTGATGAAGGGCTCTAGCCGGAATCCTCGATTTTCCTGCTCTTCGATGCTGCCTAACCTGCTGTGATTTTCCAGCACCACACTCTCAACTCATCAACTGTGTTATAAAACAGATCCTTCTCATCAACGACCTGCTTAGTGATGCACAGTTTCGGTTTCACCACAGTCATTCAGGTTTTGGTTCAAAAATGAACAAAATAGCTGAATTCCTGAGGTGAGGGGAGAGTGACAGCCCTTGACATTAAGTCTGCGTTTGACTGAGTATGTCATCAAGGAGCCCTGGAAAAATTGGAATCAATGGGTATCAAGCAAACGCTCCGCTGGTTAGAGTCATACCTGGCACACAGGAAGATGGTTGTGATTGTCTCACAAATTGTCTCACCTACATTTTATTTAACTAGCTCAGAAACGAATCGTCAAGTTTTAAAAACCTGTTGGCATCTTCTGTAGCCCAAATCTGTTCAAATCTGTCCAAATCTCAGACTGCATCTGTACAAACCTGTCCAAACCACATACACTAGCCATCAAACTGTTACAACAAACTGTTGGACCTTCCTGTTAATGAAACCAAACACCAAGAAAAAGCTCACCTCGCCTCGGAATCTGATAAAATATGATTAACAGGGAACTCCTAAATTCCACTATGTAAAGAAAATAGTATCAATTTATCCTTTAACACGAAAAGTGAATATTAAACAACAACTATTCATAACCATTCCTCCTAACTGCTCATTATCTGCCTCCAATTCTGCAACAATATATTGTTCCAATAAAACGCCTACTAAAATTACATTAACCTCATGTCAAAACCACACTGCAGTTGTCATCTTCGGTGTATTTCTTTCTTTGACTGGAGATCTCCCTGGGTTGTCTTTTTTCTTTCACTGCAAGTAAGTTTCACGTGGAAAGGTCCGTTTCATTTGAGAGAGTTTCAAATGGCACTTGTTCTGTCGAGGGCAGTTTCTCTGTCGATGGCAGCTATTCTCTCTATGGCAGTTACTCTGTCGAAGGCAGTTTTACTCTGTCGAGGGCAGTTACTCTCCTGATGGTAGTTACTCTCTCAATGGCAGTTACTCTCTCAATGGCAATAACTCTGGCGATGGCAGTGACAGTCTTTTGATGGCAGTTACTCTGACTTTCAAAATGCCTGCGCTTTTATACCTCCAATATTGGTTCATCTCATTGGTTCGAGTTTGGCAAAACAATAAATTCAAACTCAATTGGGTTTTAGTATCCCCAGGCATAATTTAAATGATTGGTTAAATTGAAATTGTGGTGAAAAATAAACCAACTCAGGTATCTGCTTCACAGCCAAGTGTTACATATTTTCAATTTTCCAGTACACACTGAGACTGCTAATTCGTCATTTGACAGGTGACTGTAAGCAACCTTGAGTGCGGGAATCAGTGGTTGTGAGGAAGGTGAGGCTGTGGACTGAGGAACAATTAAAGCAAGATGGGTGCTGTAGACAAGGGCAAAAAACCTTTACGAAGAAGTGTGCATTGTGTCACACAGTCAAGTGAGGAGGGAATCACAAGATTGGGCCAAAATTGTGTGGTGTATTTGGATGGAAGACTGGACAAGCTGACTGCACACATCCTTACAATGACGCACACAAAAATAAAAGTATTATCTGGAGTGAGGAGACACTAAACACTTACTTGCAAAATTCGAAGAAATATATTCCAGGAACAAAAATGATCTTAGCAGGTCTCAGGAAGAAGAGTGAAGACGTGATAGCTTATGTGAAACCTGCCACAGCAAAATGGCTTTGGAGAGGGTGCAAAGAAGGTTTACCAGGATGCTGCCTGAACCGGAGAGCTTGTCTTATGAAGAGAGGTTGACTAAGCTCGGACATTTCTGTCTGGAGAGAAGGAGGAAAAGAGGTGACCTGATCGAGGTATACAAGGTAATGAGAGGCATGGATAGAGTCAATAGCCAGAGACTTTTCCCCAGGGCAGGATTGACTGGCACGAGGGGTCATAGTTTTAAGATATTAGGAGGAAGGTGTAGACCTTCAAAATGCCTGCGCTTTTATACCCCCAACATTGGTTCATCTCATTGGTTCGAGTTTGGCAAAACAATAAATTCAAACTCAATTGGGTTGTGAATGCTTGGAATGCATTGTCAGTGATGGTGGTTGAAGCAAAGTCATTCGGGACATTTAAGCGACTTTTGGGCACGCACATGGACAGCAGTGAATTGAGGGGTTTGTAAATTGGGTTAGCTTATTCTATTTTAAATTAGGAATAATCCTCGGCACAACATTTTGTGCCAAAGGGCCTATTCTGTGCTGTACCTTTCAATGTTCTATGTTCAAATAACTGACAGAATCTGTTGCCTAATTTATTGATCAGTTTAGATTTGACTCCTGATTGAACAACGTCTGATGGTATTATTAATGTTGCAATTGAATTTTTAACTCTCTTTTTAATGACGTGTCTAACTCTGGCATTCTCTACCATCCTGTAACATTGCACTGTTCAGTTTTAAATTTGGAAATCATTAATCCTATCAACTAGTAAGAATAAAAGGGACAGTCAAACCAAAACAAAAAAAACGCGGCCACATCCAGGTACCTCTAAGCTCTCAGTTCAGAACAGCTTTCACACTCTCTTAAAGTTACAATACACGCCTTCAATTCCATAACATAAAAGACGCTTTATGTGTAGTTAAATTACAGAGTCATTGACTTTCCTTCCAATCTGAGCAGCAGATTATGAGGATAAGTGAAGCCGCACTTCGAGGCCAAATTCATGGGAGGTCTTTTGCCTGTCCTTGTATTGTGGAATCCATGAAGGAAATTGCCACATACCTTGAGCTCTGCTGTCTCCGGATTATTATCACCATAAGACTTGCTCCAACACTTGTAAACTGTATGGCTCTGTGTTTGGGTACAAGTGATTGAAAGAAGGCTGTATACCTAACACTGAAATTTCATTTGTTTTCCTTCTCAGGTTGAAAAGGCGACAAATCTGTTGTTTCGATGAACCAAGAGGACCTTGTTGATTGGCTCCTTATTGGTAACCAAGTGAATTAAATATTTAACCATCAAGAGGTACAGCCTCGGGCAAAAGTCACTGAGACTTTGTTGTGATCACTTGGGGGGGACTGAGCAGAGGGAGGTCAGTTCATAACTTCTCACCAAAACTGTAATCGCTTGTGAACTTGCTGGTGCCTCAACATGGTTAATAATGATGTGAACAGAAGGGAGGACAGAGTGAATCTATTCTCAGACAGGGAGCAGGTCAATGGTCTCTCCCCCTTGGAAACGAATGGAATTCCTTCACATACTTCCCACATTCCTACGTTTTCTTTGAGGTGAGTGTCCTTTTATCTCTCTAGCCTTGTTGAGGGGTAAATCTTTAATCTCGTACAGAATATGCACACAGCCTCACCCCCTCACCCCCCAACTGTAAATATTGTACTTTTTTTCAGATTGTGTGTCTGGTAAAAAGATCTTTCCGAACCATTGCGCTGGAACACTCACTGGGGTGTATGTGAACTTCTTTCCAGGCTTTTCCAGTTGGAACAGGGATACTCGATAGGAATGTGAGTGACACGGTAGTTGTTATGGGGGTGTTTAACTTTCCAAATATTGACTGGGACTACTATAGTTCAAACGATTGATATCAGTCAGGTTATATCCAATGTGTGCAGGAGGGTATGCAGACAGGCTAACAAAGGGTGAGGCCACTTTTGATTCGGTACTGGGTAATGAACATGGCCAGGTGTTAGATTTGGAGTTAGGTGAGCACTTTAGTGATAGTGACCGCAATTCATTTATGTTTACTTTAGTGATGGGAAATGAAAAGCATATACTGCAGGGCAAGAGTTAAAGCTGAGGAAAAGGCCATTACAATGCAAGTAGGCAAGATTTAGGATGCATAGGATGGGGAAGGAAACTGCAGGGGATGGGCACAATTGAAATGTGGAGATTTTTCAAGAAATGGCTACTGTGTGTCCTTGATAATTGTGTACCTGTCAGGCAGGGAGGTAGTTTTTGAGTGTGGCAGTCGTGGTTTACTAAGGAAGTTGAATCTCTGGTCAAAAGGAAGAAGAAGGCTTATGTTATGAAGAGATGTGAAGGTTCAGTTAGGGCGATTGAAAGTTACAAGTTAGCCAGGAAAGATCTAAAGAAAGAGTTAAGAAGAGCCAAGAGGGGACATGAGAAGTCGTTGGCAAGTAGGGTAAAGGAAAACTGCAAGGCTTTCTATAGGTATATCAGGAAAAAAAGAACGATGAGAGTAAGATTAGGGTCAATCAAGGACAGTAGTATGTGGAGTCGGACGAGGTAAGGCAAGTGCTAAATGCATACTTTTCATCAGTATTTACACCAGAAAAAGATAATTTTGTCGAGGACAATACTGAGATACAGTCGACTAGACTAGATGGGATTGAGGTTCACAATGAGGAGGTGCTAACAATTTTGGAAAGTGTGAAAATAGATAAGTCCCTGGGCCAAATGGGATTTTTCCTAAGATTCTCTGGAAAGCCAAGGAAGAGGTTGCAGTGCCTTTGGCTTTGATCTTTATGGCACCATTGTCTACAGGAATAGTGCCAGAAGACTGGAGGATAACAAATGCTGTCTCCCTTGTTCAAAAGGGGAGTAGAGAACACCCTGGTAATTATAGACCAATGAGCCTTAGTTCTGTTGTCGATGAAGTGTTGCAAAAGGTTATAAGAAATAGGATTCATAATCATTGAGAAACAAATAAGCTTTTCACAGCAGAGAGCGGCGG
>NC_057753.1:6841959-6918646 GCF_004010195.1 Chiloscyllium plagiosum
ATCTACAGGCCCCCAAATAGTAGTCTGGATGTCGGATGTAAGTTGAATCAGGAGCTGAAATTGGCCTGTCGCAAAGATGTCACTACAGTTGTTATGGGGGATTTTAACATGCAGGTAGACTGGGAGAATCAGGATGGTATTGGGCCTCAAGAAAGAGACTTTGTGGAGTGCCTCAGAGATGGATTCTTAGAGCAGCTGGTGCTGGAGCCGACCAGGGAGAAGGCAATTCTGGATCTGGTATTGTGTAACGAACCAGAATTGGTCAGAGACCTCGAAGTGAAGGAGCCATTGGGAAGTAGTGACCCTAATCCATTCAGCTTCAATCTGCAATTTGAGAGCGAGAGGGTACAGTCGGAAGTGACAGTACTTCTGTTGAATGAAGGGAACTATGGAGCTATGAGGGAGGAGCTGGCCAAAGTTCAATGGTGCAATACCTTAGCAGGGTTGACTGTGGAGGAACAATGGCGGATATTTCTGTGTATAATGCAGACGTTGTAGGATCAGTTCATTCCTAAAAGGAAGAAAGATCCCAGGAGGAGGCATGGGCGGCCGTGGCTGACGAGGGAAGTTAAGAAACATATAAAGTTAAAAGAGAAAACGTATAACATAGCAAAGATAAGTGGGAAAACTGAGGACTGGGAAGCCTTTAAAGAGCAACAGAGAATTACTAAGAAGGAAATACGCAGAGGAAAAATGAGGTATGAAGGTAAACTGGCCAATAATATAGAGGAGGATAGTAAAAGCTTTTATAAGTATGTGCAAGGCAAAGAAATGTTTAGGACTAAAATTGGGCCCTTGAAGAAACAGGGGAATATATTACGGGGAACAAAGAAATGGCAGAAGAATTAAATGGGTACTTCAGATCTGTGTTCACTGGGGAAGACACAAGCAATCTCCCTGAGGTAACAGTGGCTGAAGGTCCTGAACTTAAGGGAATTTATATTTGCCAGGATTTGGTGTTGGGGAGACTGTTAGGTCTGAAGGTTGATAAGTCTCTGGGGCCTAATGGTCTACATCCCAGGGTACTGAAGGGGGTGGCTCGGGAAATCGTGGATGTGTTGGTGATTATTTTCCAGAGTTTGATAAATTTGGGGTCGGTTCCTGAGGATTGGAAGGTGGCTAATGTTATACCACTTTTTAAGAAAGGTGGGAGAGGGAAAGCATGAAATTATAGACCAGTTAGTCTGACCTCAGTGGTGGGAAAGATGCTGAAGTCTATTATAAAGGATGAAATTACTGCACATCTGGATAGTAGTAACAGGATAGGATAGAGTCAGCATGGATTTATGAAGGGGAAATCATGCTTGCCTAACCTTCTGGAATTTTTTGAGGACGTAACTCTGAAGATGGATGAGGGAGATCCAGTAGATGTAGTGTACCTGGACTTTCAGAAAGCTTATGATAAAGTCCCACACAGGAGGTTAGTGAGTAAAATTAGGGTGCATGGTATTGGGGGCAAAGTACTAGATTGGATTGAAAATTGGTTGGCTAATAGGAAACAAAGGGTAGTGATAAACGGCTCCATTTCGGAATGGCAGGCAGTGACCAGTGGGGTACCGCAGGGATCCGTGCTGGGACCACAGCTTTTTACAATATATGTTAATGATATAGAAGATGGTATCAGCAATAACATTAGCAAATTTGCTGATGATACAAAGCTGGGTGGCAGGGTGAAAAGTGAGGGTGATGTTAGGAGATTACAGGGTGACCTGGACAAGTTAAGTGAGTGGGCAGATGCAGTTTAATGTGGATAAATGTATGGTTACCACTTTGGTAGCAAGAACAGGAAGGCAGACTACTACCTCAATGGAATCAATTTATGTAAAGGGGCAGTACAAAGAGATCTGGGTGTTCTTGTACACCAGTCAATGAAAGCAAGCATGCAGGTACAGCAGGTAGTGAAGAAGGCTAATAGCATGCCGGCCTTCATAACAAGAGGAATTGAGTATAGAAACAAAGAGGTGCTTCTGCAGCTGTACAAGGCCCTGGTGAGACCACACCTGGAGTACTGTGTGCAGTTCTGGTCTCCAAATTTGAGAAAAGACATTCTGGCTATTGAGGGAGTGCAGCGTAGGTTCACGAGGACAATTCCTGGAATGGCAGGATTACCATATACTGAAAGACTGAAGCGACTGGGCTTGTACCGAATCAGAGGACACAGCTTAAAAATACGGGGTAGATCATTTAGGACAGAGATGAGGAGAAACTTGTTCACCCAGAGAGTGGTGGCTGTGTGGAATGCTCTGCCCCAGAGGGCAGTGGAGGCCCAGTCTCTGGATTCATTTAAGAAAGAGTTGGATAGAGCTCTCAAAGATAGTGGAATCAAGGGTTATGGAAATAAGGCAGGAAAAGGATACTGATTAGGAAAGATCAGCCATGATCATATTGAATGGCGGTGCAGGCTCGAAGGGCTGAATGGCCTACTCCTGCACCTATTGCCTATTGTCTATTGATAAGGGATAGATAACATGGTTTTGTGAAGAGTAGGTCATGCCTCACATACCTTATTGAGTTTTTTGAGAATGTTACCAAACAGGTGGATGAAGGTAAATCAGTTGATTTTCAGTAAGGTTCACCATGGTAGGCACAAAGTAAAGAGGGATAGAATTGATGGTGATTTAGTGGTTTGGATCAGAAATTGGTGAGCTGAAAGAAAACAGAGGATGGGCATTGCTTGGAATTGTTCATCCTGGAGTTTAGGTACTAGTGGCGTACCACAAGGATGTGTTTTGGGTCCACTGCTGTTTGTTGTTTTTTATAAACGATCTGGATGAGGGCGGAGAAGGATGGGTTAGTAAATTTGCAGATGACACTAAGATCAGTAGACTAGTGATCAGTGCCAAAGCGTGTTGTAGATTACAGAGGGACATAGCTAAGCTGCAGAGCTGGGTTGAGAGGTGGCAAATGGAGTTTACTGCAGAAAAATGTGAAGTGACTTACTTTGTAAGGAGGAACAGGAATGCAGAGTATTTGGCTAATGATAAGATTCTTGGTAGTGTAGGCGAGCAGAGGGATCTCAGTATCCAGGTACATAGATCCCTGAAAGTTGCCACCCAGGTTGATAGGGTTGTTAAGAAGCCATACAGTGTGTTGGCTTTTATTGGTAGAGGGATTGAGTTTCGGAGTAACGGGTTCATGCTGCAGTTGTACAAAACTCAGGGATGGCTGCACTTGGAGTATTGCATGCAGTTCTAGTCACCACATTACAGGAAGGATGTAGAAGCTTTGGAAAAGGTTCAGATGAGATTTACTAGGCTGTTGCATGGTATGGATGGAAGGTCGTACGAGGAAAGGCTGAGGGACTTGATTGGAGAGAAGAAGGTTGGGAGGTGACTTAGTTGAGACATATCAGGTGATCAGAGTATTATATAGGGTGGACAGTGAGAGCCTTTTTCATTGGATGGTGATGGATAGCATGAGAGGACATAGCTTTTAATTGAGGGATAATAGAATAGGACAGATGACAGAGGTAGTTTCTTCACTCACAAAGTATTAGAGGCGTGGAATGCACTGCCTGCAACAGTAGTAGACTCACCAACTTTAACGGCATTTAAAGTTTATTGGGTAGTCATATGGATAAAAATGGAAGTGTGTTCATTGGATTGGCTTCAGATTGTTTTCACAGGTCGACACAACATCGAGGGTCGAAGGGACTGTACTACACTGAAATGTTCTATGTTCTAACACTTCTCCGAGATTCAAAGCTGATGAGTCCATCATTTATCACAAGATGCTGGAGTCTATTATGACGGATGAGATAAACAAACATTTGCAAAGCATCAATCAGTTTGCACAAAGTCAACATTGGTTTATGAAAGGGAAACACTATTGACAAAACTATTGAAAGTTTTTGAGGATATAACTGGTAAACAAGGTACAGGAAAACCAATTGATCAGGGAGTTTGTATTTCCAGAATACTTTAATAACATCGCATGTAAGTGTGAGATTGCCAAATCAGAGCACATTAGTGGTAATATACTAGCATGGAATCCATGAAGGATTTTAGATTGTTATCCAAACTGCTGAGTCACCAGTGAATTCACACTGGGGAGAAGCCATTCACTGCTCTGATTTTGTGAAGGTATTCACTCAGTCTTCGCAGTTTCTGGTATGACAGTGAGTTCACACTGAGGAGAGGCCTTTCACCTACTCTGTGTGTGGAAACAGGCTTGACTGATTCATCAACCCTGCTGGCACACCACTAACATAACACCAGGCAGAAATCATTCAACTGCTCTCAGTGTGGGAAGGAATTCACTCCCTCATCCAGCTTCCTGATACACCGGCAAATACATGGCGGGTGGAAACCATTACCCGGCTCTGACTGCAAAAAAGGCTTTCATGTTTCATGAAATGTGCTATGCACCAGTGAGTTCACGCTGGGGACAAAATGTTCACTTACTCTGTGTATGGGAAGGGATTTGTTTGGTCACCAATCCTGTTTAAACACCAGTGAATTCACAAAGACCACAGTCCAAAGATTTTACTCTTACTAACTCCAGTGAATGAATCATACAGCATTGAAACAGACCCTTCAGTCCAGCTCACTTGCCCTGCCCAGATATCGTTAACTGATGTAGCCTCATATGCCTATGTTAGGCCCACATCCTTCTAAACACTTCTTATTCATGTATCCATTTAGATGACTTTTAAATGTTGAAATTGTACCTGATTCAAACACGATCTCTGTCAGCTTGTTTCATATGTACAACGTCCTCTGCATGAAAATGTTGCCCATCCAATCCCTTTTAAAACTTTTCCCTCTCAACTTAAACATCTACTTTTAGACTCCCCTCCCCTGGGGAAAAGACTGTGGCCATTCAACTCATCTATGCCCCTCCTGATTTCATGAACTGCCATAAGATCACCCCCTCAGCGTCCGTTGCTCCAGGTAAGGAAAAAGCCCCAGCCTCTTCGGCCTCTCCCCATATCTCAAACCCCCTAGATTTGCCAACATCTTTGTAAATCTTATCTACACACTTTCAAGTTTAGCAACATCATTCCCATAGCAGGGTGACCAAAGTTTTACACTGTATTCCTAAAGTGGCTTAGCCAGTGTCATGTACAGCTGAAATATGACATCCCAACTCGTTTATTCAATGCAACAACCAATAAAGGCAAGCATGCCAACTGCCTTCTTCACCACCCTATTTACCTGAGACTCCACTTTCAACGAACTATACAACTACATTCTTAGGTTTCTTTGTTTGTCAACACTCCGCAGTGCCCTACCGTTAACTGCCCAGCTTTGCCTGAACAAAATGCATGACATCACATTTGTCTAAACTCCATCTGCTGCTTCTTGGCCCACTGGCCCATCTAATCAAGGTCCCAGTTTACGCTGGGATATCCTTTATTGTCCATTATATCACCTATTTTGGTGTCAACTGTAAACTTACTAACCATTCCCTCTCAATACACATCCAAAACATTTTTATAAATGACAAAAAGCAGCATATCTGCTCTGGGTTGTTTGTTACTCAACTCTGCTTATTTCAAAATGCTGGTATTGTGGTTGACATGTTAATCACATTGCATTACTGTTATGGAAATGATTACAACATCAGTTTAAATCAAAGCATCCACACTGGGTATAAACTATCCATCTACCCAGTGTGTGAATTGGGATTTCTCTTTCATCAGGACTGGTTAAACACCAATGAGTCCCAAGCAACTACAGGAATTAGACATTGACACTAGCACCGTGTTTAGCAATGCTACGTCACTTTGCCAGAGTCTCACATTCAACTCCAGCCTCGGGCGACTGCCTGTGTGGAATTGCTGTAAATTTAGGGCATGATTGGAATTCTGCATGGAGGGGATAAGGTGTTTTTGTTTGTTTTTATTTTGCCCATGCTTTGTAAGGTAATTTTACAGGGTTTATTGTTTGAAAGGCCACAGCTTCAACTGAGCAGACAGAAAAAATTCCTAGTTTGGTAGCTCTACCTTCAGGAGACAGATGACTAGGAAGAGTGCCACAGTGATTCAGTGGTTAACACTGCTGCCTCACAGCGCCAGGACCTGCGTTCAATTCCAGCCTCAGGCAACTGGCTATGTGGAGTTTGCACATTCTCCTCATGTCTGTATGGCTTTCCTCTGGGTGCTCTGGTTTCCTCTCACTGTCCAAAGATGTGCAGGTTTGGTGAACTGGCCAGGCTAAGTTGCCTATAGTGTACAGGGATATGTAGGTTAAGTGCATTAGTCAGGGGTAAATGTACATCAATAGGGTAGGGGAAATGTGTTTGGGTGGGTTACTCTTTGGAGGGTAGGTGTGGACCTGTTGGGTCAAATGGCCTCTTTCCACGCTGTAGGGATTCTATCGAAATAGTGAAATCACAGGAAAGCGGTGCATTAATTCATGAATTTTTTAAAAATTACAAGAGTAAAATAAAAACTGAAAAAAATCACAGATGCTGTAAATCAGAAACAAAAACAGAGGTTGCTGGAAAAGTTCAGCAAGTCTGGCAGCATCTGTGAACAGAAATCAACGTTTGCATCTCAGGCACAGTTACCCTTCCTCAGAACGCCATCTGACTTCCAAGAAACATGGCACAACTCATTCTTGCGCTCTGTGGCAAATATCAAAAGTTTCAGTTGCCCCTGGTGCCCACACAGAATCCCGACAGTGTGGAAACAGGCGATTCAGTCCAAGATGTAGACAACAACCCTCCAAAAAGCAACCCCACTCAGACCCATTCCCCTACGTTTACCCGACTAATGCACCTAACCTAACACCCCTGAACACTATGGTCACCTTAGCATGACCAATCCACCTTAACCTGCACATCTTTGTGACTGTGGGAGGAAACCAGAGCTCAGGAGGCCCAAGCAAACATAGGCAAATGTGCAAACTCTATGCAGACGGTCACCTCAGACTGGAATCAAACCTGTAGCCCTGGTGATGCCAGGCAGCAGTGCCAAACACTGAACTGCTGTGCCACTACAGCTACTGGCAAACCAAATTAATAAGCAAGATTTCTGCAACAACAGTCACTGGTTCTGTGAGAGACGATTTCGGTACAAATAGTTAAGATGTGCATGACCTCAGAGTCTAAGGGGAATAGAGCCGTGGGGGTAGGGTAAAACATGCTTCTCTATAATAAAGGACGAGATATCTGCTGCTACAGAGTAGAAAAACAAGTCCTTGATTGATAAGACCACTAACTCTGACAGAGAAGAATAAGTCCTTGACTGATAAGACTACAGGGTAGAAAAACAACTCGGGAAACTGTTGCCTGGCGCGCCTTTTTTTTCAAGGGTGCCCAACTCTGCAGACTTGTTAATAAAACTTCGTTTTCCTGAATTTGTTTAGAGCGATTATTGAGAAGCGATTTTCGTTTCTAACAGGTTCCAAACTATTTTCTGTGCTTTCTTGTCCAGATGCTACCATATGTTCGAGGTATTACCCAAGCATTTTCTGTTGCAGCTTCTTTCCAGTTTCCTTGCAACACTTTCTTGACTTAGCTCTCAATGCCTAGCGTCCATCACCATTTGGATCATTCCTTCCCTTGAAACGATTTGGACCAATTGGGAAACAGAGAACCGAAGTCCTCATGAGCATGCAGTACATTCAAACTAGCTGCTCCCAGCCAATAGGAAAAGGGGGCGGGACTGGAGAACGAGGGGCGGTGGCTTGTCCTCCAGCCAATGGAAGTGAATGAAGGGGCGGTGCCTCGCCGGCATAGCCGTTGCAGCAGCGCATGCGCAGCACCTCCGACCCCGCTCGAGTGAAGATGGCGGACGTTAGGCGGTCGGGCTGAGTGGCTGCTGCCAGATTAACCGCCGTGTAAAAAGGTAGGTTTCGCTCGGCGTTTAGTACCTTCCGCTCTCGGAGTTTTCCTGAATTCCACCTCCCCCCTCCCCATTTACCAGGCGAACGAGGCCCGCCGGAGTCCAACCCTGAGGCAGTGCTCCACCGATATGATGGAAGGTAGAGATTGACAGCAGCTCCGGGCCAATGGGAACCAGCGGGGGTATCGCTCACAGTGGGAGGCGGGGATTGACGGCAGCTCTGGACCAATAGGAACCAGCGGGGACATGTCACAATAGAAGGCGGGGATGGACGGCCACCCCGGGGGATTAGGGAACAAGCTCACGGTGGGACGCGGGATTGACAGCGGCAACGGCCAATTGAACACAATGAGAGGCGGTGGTTGACGGAAGCTCGGGCCAATGGGAACCAGCGGTGATTGTGCGCAATGTAGGAGCACGTGCCTGTAGATGCTGCCACCCCCAAGGGCCCATGTCTTTGGCCAATAGTCTTCCCCTCGTTCCCAGAAGCCTCTTCGCCCAGCTCCAACACTCCCATCCACCCAGATCCCTCTGCTAGTGGCCTTTTACCTCCACTCCATCCATTTGTTCAGAGCCGTCGGCGTGACTTTGGTCGCCTCAATTTCATTGCCCTGCTGCCTCACCACCTCTCTCCATTCCCCCACTATTCCCCCGTTTCCCCCTTCCCTCCCCCTCGCCCCTCTCCTCCCCCTTCCCTCCCTGGGTAACCGCTTCTCAGAACACTCACATCCCGTTCGCAAAAAAGATCCTGAACTTCCAGTTTCTTGCCAATTAATTCACCACCGTTTACACCCTGGCCAAAATCTGTGTCTGAGGCTTACTGTGGTGCTCCAGCACAGTTCCATGCAAGCTGGAAGAACAGTATCGAGTTTAATAACTTTAGGGCTTGAGCTGTCCCATGTCCCTACCCCAATGCCGAGAACCAGGCTTTGTTATCACATGCGCAAAAACCGAAGTTGGTGGAAAAGCTGGGCAGGTCTGACAGCATCTGTGGTAGTATTCGGCCTCAAGCTCAGTGACCAGTGGTGTTCTGCAGGGTTCTGTTCTGGGATGAGGAAGTGTAAGGGTGGATTAGTAAGTTTGCCAATGACGCGAAGGCTAGTGAAGGTGTGGTTCGTGTCGAGACTGTTGTATGTTGCAATGGGACATTGACAGGATGCAGAGCTGGGCTGAGAAATGCCAGATGGAGTTCAAAGTGTGAAGTCATTTGCGTTGGAAGGTTGAATTTGAATGAGAATTACAGGGGTAAGGGCAGGATTCTTGGCAGTGTAGAGGAGCAGAGCGATCTTGGGGTCCATGTCCATAGATCCCTCAAAGTTGCCACCCTACTTGCTCGGGTTGCTAAGAAGGTGTATGGTGTGTTGGCTTTCATTAGCAGGGGGATTGACTTTAAGAACCACAAGGTTATGCTGCAGCTCTGTAAAGCCCTGTTTAGACAACACTTAGAATATAGTGTTCAGTTCTGATCGCCTCATTATAGGAAAGATGTGGAACCTTTAGAGAGGGTGCAGAGGAGATTTACCAGGTTGCTGCCTCAACTGGAGGGCATGCCTTATGAAACAAAGGTTGAGGGAGCGAAGAAGGATGAGAGGTGACTTGATAGAGGTATGTATAAGATTATGAGAGGCATAGATAGTGTGGATAGCCACAGACTTTTTCTTCTGGTGGAAGTGGCTATCAAGAGGGGCTACAATCTTTAGGTGTAGGGGAGCTGTCTGAGGTAGGTTTTGGGAGAAAGTGAGGACTGTAGATACTGGAGATCGAAGTAGAGAGCGTGGTGCTGGAAAAGCACAGTAGGTCAGGCAGCATCAGAGGAGCAGGAGAATCGATATTTTCGGCATAAGCCCTTCATCGCCTCTACACCCAGCTCCATCCCAGGTCCTAGCTCCCAGCCTGCCATGTCTTCACTATTCCTCCAGACTTCACTGAAGATGAACGTTTAGTCCTCAGCAAAGACCTCCCCTTCATCCCTCTACGTTCCCGGATTAATGAGTTCGACATGAATTGCAACCTTCGCCTGCCTTCGCCTCTGAGCCCACTTTATAAATCAAGACTCCTGTCCACCAACGAGGACCCCTTCTTTTGCCTCCGACACCACCCCATCCACCTGGACACCTCGTACTGGCCTGTTACCCACCCTCAATTAATTCCTGATGAAGGGCCTATGCCCAAAATGCCGTTTCTCCTCCTTCTCGAATGCTGCCTGACCTGAGGTAGGTTCTTCACACAGAGGGTGGTGGGTGTGTGGAATGCACTGCCAGCTGTGGTGGTAGAGTTTGATACATTATGGACATTTAAGAGACTCTTGGATAGACACCTGGATTATAGTAAAACGAAGGGCATGTCTGTCATTTTGATCTTAGAATGGGATAAAAGGTTGGCACAACATCGAGAGCCAAAGTGCCTGTACTGTGCAGTAATGTTCTATGTTAAGTCAGAGTTATAGATCCCTCTATCCCAAACCACCCCGTTACATAAATGCTTCTTCTTCAGACTTCACGTCAGCTCTGATGAAGTGTTACCTGGACTCTGAACGTGAGGTTGCTTTCTTTCCATGGTTGCTGCCTGACCTGCTGTGATCTCCAGCTCTTTTTTTTGTTGGAGGACTGGGCTGGAGCGCTTAGTCCTCCAATCAATGGCAGTGAGTGGGGCGGGGCTGGAGGACCAAGTGGGAGGCTCGTCGAATCAGTTCTTCAAAGTCCTGAGTGTGCCTATTTCAGCAGTGAGTTCCAGATGCTCGCCGCCCTCTCAAATTTAGTCTTAACCTTCTGGTCCTTACCTTAAAATTATGACCCCACAGTTACTGGTGCATCAGGGGAAACTTGCTCCCTATCCCCCCAACTGTATAGAATCCCCACAATGTGGGAGAAAGGTAATTCAGCCCATCAAATCCAAACTGGCTCCCCAGAAGTGAGTGCGAACTACTGAGCATGTATTTCCAATAGCTATATACAGCTCAGTCAGGTCCACCCTCGGCCTTCTCTGCTCTACGGAAAACGACCCAGCCTGTCCAGTCACTCTTCAAAGCTGAATTAGTTCAGCCCCGGCAACATCCTAGTGAATCTGTTCATTACCCTCTCCACTGCAGTCATAGCCTTCCAAACGTGCAGTAACCAGACCTGCACACCGTACCCCGACTGTGTCGGAACTAACCTGAAATATGGGGCCATTGTAAACTCCTCATAGCCTCTTGTATGCCGTCCCTTGAGTAATGAAGTCAAGTATGGCAAATGCCTTAAAATAAAGCAAAGAAATATGGATGCCAGAAATCTGAAATTGATGGAGAAACTCAACAAGGCAGAGAACTCCGAGATCACGTTTCCAGCCCAGTTCTGAGTAAGAGTTACTGGAGTCGAAACGTTAACTTTGATTTTCTTTACAGATGCTGACAAACATAGAACACCAAAAAGTACAGCACAGAACAGGCCCTTAGGTCCACGATGTTGTGCCGAGATTTAATCCTAATGGAAAATATAGTAACTTAACCTACACACCCCTCAACTCACTGCTATCCATGTGCATGTCCAGTAGTCGCTTAAATGTCCCCAATGACTCTGCTTCCACCATTCCATGCATTCACAGCTCTCTGCGTAAAGAACCTACCTCTGATGTCTCCTTTATACCTTCCTCCTAATATCTTCAAACTGTGACTCTCATACCAGTCAATCCTGCCCTGGGAAAAAGTCTCTGCCTATTGACTCTATCTATTCCTCTCGTTATTTTATACACCTCGATCAGGTCTCCTCGCTTCCTCCTTCTCTCCAGCGAGAAAAGTCAGAGCTTATTCAACCTTTCTTCATAAGGCAAGCCCTCCAGTCCAGGCAGCATCCTGGCAAACCTTCTTTGTACCCTCTCCAAAGCCTCCACATCTTTCCTATAGTAGGGCGACCAGAACTGGACACAATATTCCAAGTGTGGTCTCACCAGGGACTTGTAGAGCTGAGCAAAACCTCGCGGCTCTTAAACTCGATCCCCCTGTTAATGAAAGCCAAAACACCATATGCTCTCTTAACAACCCTATCCACTTGGGTGGCAATTTGAGGGATCTATGTACTTGCACACCCAGATCCCTCTGTCCCTCCATACTGTCAAGAATCCTGTCTTTAATCCTATATTCAACATTCGAGTTTCCCCTTCCAAAATGCATTTATCCAGATGAACTCCATCTGCCATTTCTCAGCCCAGCTCTGCATCCTGTCTATGTCACGCTGCAGCCTGCAGTAGTCCTCTATACTATTGACGACACCTCCAACCTTTGTGACATCTGCAAATTTACTAACCCACCCCTCAACCTCCTCATCCGAGTCATTTATAAAACCTACAAAGAGCAGAGGCCCAAGAACAGAGCCCTGCGGGACCCCACTCAACACTGACTTCCGGGCAGAATACTTTCCATCTACAACCATTCTCTGCCTTCTGTCAGCCGGCCAATTCTGAATCCAGATAGCCAAATCTCCCTGTATCCCATTCTTCCTGACTTTATGAATGAGCCTACCTTGGGGAACCCGATCAAATGCACTGCTGAAGTCCAGATACACCACATCCACTGCTCAACCGTTGTCGACTTGTCTTGACACAATAAGATTTGTGAGGCATGACCTGCCCTTCACAAAGCCATGCTGACTGCCTTTAATCACACTATCCTTTGCCAAATAGTCATAAATCCTATCCATCAGGATTCTTTTCACAACTTTGCTGACCACAGACATAAGACTGATTGGTCTGTAATTGCTAGGGATTTCCCTATTACCCTTCTTGAAAAGAGGAACAACATTCGCCTCCTTCCAATCCTCCGATACCACTCCCTTGGAGAGTGAGGAGGCAAATATCCTCACCAGTGGCTTAGCAACCTCCTTTCTTGCTTTCCAGAGCAGCCCAGGATAAATCTGGTCTGGCCCTGGGGACTTGTCAATCTTAATGTTTTCCAAAATTTCTAGCACGTCGTCTTCATTCGTCTTGATCTGGTCATGACTGTATCCCAGCTCCTCTAAATTTTCATTTACAACAAGTTCCCTTTCCTTGATGAAACCGAAGCAAAAAACTCATTTAGGGCTTCCCCTATCTCCTCAGAAAAACTTGGTGGGTCTCAGTAACTCTTTTTATTATGTTAAGTATCGCAAATGCCATTCTCACAGCCTTATCTACCTATTCTATTATCTTTGATGACCTGTGATCATGCATACCAAGGTTCCTCTGGATTTACCACAGCACCAATATTATTGTTATCCATAAACATAGCGATCAGAGCTTTTGTACACAGCGAACAGCAAGGGACTCAGTACCACCCGCTGCTACTGTCACGAGACTCAGGCTTCCAGTCATGAAACGTCCTAGGTTGTTACACACTCCCCGCATAGTGATTGCCCACTTCTTGATTTAGGTTCTAACCAGAACAGCGTTCTCATGTATCATCCCTCCTTCCTTCAGGAATTGACTCCTTGATCACTGTTGGGGCACATACCTTTCCCATTGCTGCCATCCCTTCCTCAACCATGCCTCCATGATAGTATTGATATCTATGTGTTAGTCAACTCCTTTAACTCCCCTTCCCTACAAGATTCCTTGCATTAAAATCAGTATCATCCAAGCTTGCTACATCCCTTTGTATTTAGGTTTCTCCCAGGAGAAACAGAGACTGGGATTTATAGCTTTGGATAAGTGTTAGAGCTGTGCAGTGCAGAAACAGACCCTTTGATCCAACTCGTCCATGCTGACCATATATTCTAAATTAATCCAGTCACATTTGCCAGCACAAAGTTAAAGTTCTAAATCGGAGAGAGGCCAATTTTAATTGCATGAGGCAGGAACTTTCAAAATTTGGATTGGGGCAGATTTTTGCAGGTCAAATGAATGGCTGGACAATGGGAAGCCTTCAGAAATGAGGTAGAGAGTTGAAAGACAGTATATTCCTATTTGGGTGAAAGGCAAGGCTGTTGATATAGGGAATGCTGGATGCTTAGTGAAGTTGAGGTTTTGGTCAAGAAAAAGAAGTAAGCATGTGTTGGTATATGCGCGAGGGATTGTGTGAATCCTTTGAAAAGTTTAAAGGCAGTCGGAGTATATGGAAGAGGGAAATCAGGAGGGCTAAAAGGGCACGTGAGTTAGCTTTGACAATTAGGGTTAAGGAGAATCGAAAGGCTTTTTATAAATACATTAAGGACAAAACGGGAGAGAAAAAGGCCCCTCAAAGCTCAGCAAGGCAAGCCTGTGTGTGGAGCCGCTGGAGATGGGGGGAGATAATAAACAAGTATTTTGCATCAGTGTCAACTGTGGAGAAGGATGTGGAAGGTGTAGAATGTGGGGAAATAGATGGTGACATCTTGAAAAATGTCCATATTATGGAGGAGGTGGTACTGGATGTTTCAAAATGCATAAAGATGGATAAATCCCCAGGACCTGATCAGGTGTACCCTCAAACTCTGTGGGAAGCGAGGGACGTGATTGCTGGGCCCCTTGCTGACCCTCTTGCTGACATATTTGTATCATTGATAGTCACAGGTGAGGTGTCGGAAGACTGGAGGTTGGCTAACATGGTGCCACTATTTAAGAAAGGTGGTAAGGCAATGCCAGGGAGTGTTCGACTGTTGAGCTGACATTGGTGGAGGCCATCCAGTGGGACAGAATTTACATGTATTTGGAAACGCAAGGTGTGATTAGGGATACTCAACGTGGCTTAGCATGTGCTGAATCATGTCTCAAAAACGTGATTGAGTTTTTTGAAGAAGTAATGAAGAGGATTGATGAGGGTAGAGAGGTGGACGTGAGGTGAACTCGTCCATACTGCCCAGATATTCTAAGCTAATCTAGTCCCATTTGCCAGTATTTGGCCCATATCCCTCTAAACCCTTCCTATTCATATACCCATCCAGATGCCTTTCAAATGCTGTAATTGTACCAGCCTCCACCACTTCCTCTGGCAGTTCGTTACATACATGTACCACCCTCTGTGTGGAAAAAGTTGCCTGTTCGGTCCCTTTTATATCTTTCCCCTCTCACCTAAACCTGTGCCCTCTAGTTCTGGACTTAACCCACCCCAGAGAAAATACCTTGTCTATTTTCCGTATCCTTGCCACTCATGATTTTATAAACCGCTATAAGGTCACCCCTCAGCTTCCAATGCTCCAGGGAAAACAGCCCCAGCCTGTCAGCTTTCCGTGTAACTCAAATTCTTAAAACCTGGCAGCATCTTTGTAAATGTTTTCTGAACCCTTTCAAGTTTCACAACATCCTTCCAATAGGAAAGAGACCAGAATTGCACACAATATTCCAAAAGTGGCCTAACCAATGTCCTGTAGAGCTGCAACATGACCTCCTGTACTCAGTACTCTGACCAATAAAGGAAAGCATACCTTCACTCTCCTATCTACCTGCGACTCTACTTTCAAGGGACTATGAACCTACACTCCACGGTCTGTTTGTTCAGCAACACTCTGAAGATCCTGCCATTAAATGTGTAAGACCTGCTCTGATTTGCTTTTCCAAAATGCAGCACCTCCCCTTTATCATCTGCCACCCCTCAGCCCATTGGCCCATCTGATCAAGATCGCGTTGTAATCTGAAGTAACCTCCTTCGCTGTCCACTATACCTCCAATTTTTCGTGTCATCTGCAAACTTACTAACTATAGGCGGCATGGTGGCACAGTAGTCTGTCTGTGTGGAGTTTGTACATTCTCCCCGTGTCTGCGTGGGTTTCCTCCGGGTGCTCCAGTTTCCTCCCAAATCCAAAAATGTACAGTTGAGGTGCATTGGCCATAGTGTTCGGTGAAGGGGTAAATGTAGGGGAATGGGTGGGGTGCGCTTCGGCGGGTCGGTGTGGACTTGTTGGGCCGAAGGGCCTGTTTCCACTCTAAGTAATCTATACCTCCTATGTGGGCATCCAGGTCATTTATATAAATGACGAAAAGCAGTGGAACCCAGCACCAATCCTTTTGGCTCACCTCTGTTCACAGGCCTCCAGTCTGAAAAGCAACCCCCTACCTATCACCCTTTGTCTTATGTCTTTGAACCAGTTCTGTATCGGAATGGCTAGTTCTCCCAGTGTTCCATGAGATCTAACCTTGCTAACCAGTCTCCCAAGAGGGAATGTGTCGAACGCTTTACTGAAATCCATATAGATCATGTCCACCTCTCTGCCCTCATCAATCCTCTTTGTTACTTCTTCAAAAAACTCAATCATAGAACATAGAACATTATAGCGCAGTACAGGCCCTTCGGCCCTTGATGTTGCACCGATCTGTCATACCAATCTGAAGCCCATCTCACCTACACTATTCCATGTATGTCCGTATGCTCGTCTAATGACAACTTAAATGTACCTAAAGTTGGCGAATCTACTACCATTGCAGGCAAAGTATTCCATACCCTTACTACTTGAGTGAAGAAACTACCTCTGACTTCAGTCCTATATCTATCACCCCTCAATTTAAAGCTATGCCCCCTCATGTTGCCGTCCCCATACTTGGAAAAAGGCTCTCCCTGTCCACCCTATCTAACCCTCTGATTATCTTATATGTCTCTATTAAGTTACCTCTCAACCTTCTTCTCTCTAACGAAAACAGCCTCAAATCCCTCAGCCTTTCCTCTTAAGATCTTCCATCCGTATCAGACAACATCCTAGTAAATCTCCTCTGCACCCTTTCCAAAGCTTCCACATCCTTCTTATAATGCGGTGACCAGAGTCGTACACAATACTCCAAGTGCGGCCGCACCAGAGTTTTGTACAGCTATCGCATAACCTGATGCTTCCGGAACTCGATCCCTCGATTAATAAAAGCTAAAACACTGTATGCCTTCTGAACAACCCTGTCAACCTGGGTGGCGACTTTCAAGGATCTATGTACCTGGACACCGAGTCTCTCTGCTCATCTACACTACCAAGAATCTTACCAAGATTAGCCCAGTACTCTGCATTCCGGTTACTCCGACTAAAGTGGATCACCTCACGCTTGTCCGCATTAAACTCCATTTGCCACCTCTCAGCCCAGCTCTGCAGTGAATGAGACATGATTTCCCACGCACAAAGCCATGTTGACTATCCCTTAGCAGTTCTTGCCTTTCTAAATGTAAATCCTGTCCCTCAAGATCCCCTCCAACAACTTGTCCACCACCGAGTTCAGGCTCACTGGTCTATAGTTCCCTGGCTTTTCTTATCACCCTTCTTAAACAGCGGTACCAAATTATTTAACCTCCAGTCTCCTGGCACCTCACCTGTGACTATCGCTGATACAAATATCTCAGCAAAGGGCCCAGCAATCACTTCCCTCTAGCTTCCCACAGAGTTTTAGGGTACATCTGATCAGGTCCTGAGGGTTTATCCACTTTTATGCGTTTCAAGGCATCCAGCATCTCCACCTCTGTAATGTGGATGTTTTTCAAGATATCTCCATCAATTTCCCCACATTCTATATCTTTCCATGTCCTTATCCACAGTAAACACCTGAGGCAAAATACTCATTTAGTATCCCCCCCCCCCTTCTCCAACAGCTCCACACATAGGGTGCCTTACAGATCTTTGAGGAGCTGTATCCCCTCCCTAGTTACCCTTTTGTCCTTAATGTATTTACTTGGGTTTTCCCTATTTGCCATCCTGAGTCCCCTCTTAAATATATTTCGATTGCCTTTATCCTCTTCTAAGGATTCACTTGATCTCTCCTGTCTGTACTTGTCATATGCTTCTTTTCTTAACGCAATCCCCAATTTCTCTCATCATCCAGCTTTCCCTACAGCTACCAACCTTTCCTTTCACCCTAACCGGAATGTACTGCCTCAGGACTCTCGTTATCTCATTTTTGAAGGCTCCCCAGTTTCCAGTCATCCCTTTACCTGCCAACATCTGCCCCCAATCAGCTTTTGAAAGATCTTGCCTAATACTGTTGAAATTAGCCTCCTTCCAATTTAGAACTTCACCTTTTAGATTTAGTCTATCCTTTTCCATCATTATTTAAGATCTAATAGAATTATGTTCGCTGGCCCCAAAATGTTCCCCCACTGCCACACAGTCACCTGCCCTGCCTTATTTCCCAAGAGTAGGTCAAGTTTTGGACCTCCTGTAGTAGGTACATCCACATTCTGAATCCCAAAATTTTGTTATACACACCTAACAAGTTTCTCTCCACCTAAACCCTTAACACTATGGCAGTCCCAGTCTATGTTTGGAAAGTTAGAATCCCCTGCCATAACCACCCTATTATTCTTAAAGATATCTGAAATCTCCTTATAAATCTGTTTCTCAATTTCCTGCTGACTATTTGGGGGTCTGTAATACAATCCCAATAAGATGATCATCCCTTTTTAATTTCGCAGTTCCACACAAATAATTTCCCTGAATGTATTCCTAGGAATATCCTCCCTAAGTATAGCAGTAATACTATCCCTTATCAAAAATGCCACTCCCCCTCCCTTCTTGCCACCCCTTTCTATCCTTCCTATAGCATTTGTATCCTGTAAGCTACCAGTTCTATCTATCCCTGAGCCACGTTTCCATCATTGTGATGATATCCCAGCCTATAGCTCCAAACCATGCCCTGAGTTCATCTGCCTTCCTTGTTAGGCCTCTTGCATTGAAGTAAATGCAGTTGAATTCATTAGTCCTACCTTGTTCTCTTCCTTATTCCTTCCTGCTGTGACCATTTGACTCACTCCCTTTCCAAATGTTTTAGATTGATCTCTTTCCTCATCACTTCCCTGGGTCTCTTCCTCCCCCCCCGCACAAACCTTGCCAGTGTAAATCCTCCTGAGCAGCTTCAGTAGGGCATTTGACAGGGTTCCTCATGCTGCGAGGTCAAAGACGAGTGGAATGTGTACTGTAAATGGCCACTGTTAGGAGCATTACATACAAAGGGATCTTGAGGTCCAAGTCTGTAGTTTCCTGAAGCCCTATGGCATGCTTGTCTACGTCTTTCAAGACACTGAGTGTAAACATTAGCAAGTCATTTTGGAACTGTAGGAGACTTTGTTCGGGCTGCATTTAGAGTACTATGCGCAGTTATGGTCACTGCATAATAGGAAGGATGCGAGGCTTTGGATAGGATGCAGTACAGGTCTGCCAGGATCGGAGAGTCATTGTCCTACAGCATGGAAACAGACCCCAACTCGCCCATGCCAAACATAATCCCAAACTAAACTAGTCACATCTGCTTGCTGCTGGTCCATATCCTACCAACCTTTCCTCTCATGTACAGTCCAAATGTCTTTTAAATGTTGTAATTGTGCCCACATCCTCAGGATGTTCATTCCACATGCAAATACCCTCTGTTAAAAAAAAAATTGACCTACATGTCTATTTTATATCTCTGTCCTGGCACCTTAAAAATGTGCCCCTCGTCTTGCAATCCCCACCCGAGGGAAAATACACCTTGTATTCAACCTATGTAGAGCCCTCGTGATTTTACAAACCTCTGTAAGGTCGCTTCGCAACCTTCTTTCACTCCAGTGGAAAAGCTCTCAGCTTATCCAGCCTTTCTTTATAATTCAAACCTTCCATACCCAGCAATATCCTGTTGAATCTCTTCTGAACCTTCTCCTGCTCAATAATATAACTGAGCGCCCAGAGCTGGGCACAGCAGTCCAGAACAGGCCTCACCAATGTCCTGTACAACTGTAACATGACTTCCCAACTCCAACAGAAACTGAAATTGCTGGAAAAACTCAGCACGGCTGGCAGCATCTGTGGAGCGAAGTCAAAGTTAACATTCCGAATCCAGTGACTGTGTTTGAGATTTAGATCTACTGGCATGTTGCCTGGATTGGAGTGGATTAGCTGTAAGGAAAGGTTGAATAAACTTGGATTGTTTTTGCTAAAACGTAGAGGCTGAGGGGGACAACCTGGGAGAAATTTATAAAATTATGAGGATCCTGGATCGAGTGGTTAATTGGAGTCTTTTTGTCACATTGTCAAGTACTATAGGGAATAGGTTTAAGTGAGAGCGACTAACAAGTTTAACAGGTATGTGTGAGGAACTTTTTTTTTGCAAGGTGCCTGGAATGTTGCTGCCAGGGAAGTGGTAAGAGCAGATACAGTCACAAAGTTTGAGAGCCATTGAGTCAGATCCATGACCAGTAAGGGAATAGAGTTTTCCAGGCCATGTGCAACTAGATGGGATCATGGTCACATTGTCTTGGAATGCCAGAGAGCCAGTTCCTGTGCAGCACTATTCTCTTCTTGTCCTAACTGAGTATCCCTTCTGTTCCTCGACTGTCCCACAAAGGGCAACAATCTTTGTACATCTACAAGGGAGGCACGGTGGCTCAGTGGTTAGCACTCCTGCCTCACAGCGCCAGGGGCCCAGGCTTGATTCCAGTCTTGGGCGACTGTGTGGAGTTTGCACGTTCTCCCTGAGTCTGCGTGGGGTTCCTCCGGGTCCTCTGTTTCCTCCCACAATCCAAAGATGTGCAGGTCAGGTGAATTGGCCATGCTAAATTGCCCATAGTGTTCAGGAATGTGTAGGTTAGGTGCACTGGTCAGGGGCAAATATAGGATAATTGGGTAAGGAATAGTAACTCTTCGAAGGGTCAGTGTGGACTTGTTGGGCCGAAGGGCCTGCTTCCACACTGTGAGGATTCGATAGAGATACCCCATAAAGCCCCGTAAGAATTTGGTAGGTTTCAATAAGGTCACATTTTATTCTTCTCAAGTCTAATGAGGACGGGTTCAACCTATTCAACCACTCCTCAGAAAATGTTCTTTGCACACCTGGGATCAACTGAGTTCATTTTCTCTGAACTGCCTCCAGTGTTAGCGTCTCTTTCCTTCAAGAGGATGATCAAACCTGTACTCATTATTCAAGGTTTCGGCTAACCATGTCTCGTTTAATTTTTGCAATATTTCCCCTCTTTTTATTCTCCACTTTATTTGAAATAAAGGCGAACATGCCCCCATAGGTTTCCAATTCCATCTGCTAAGTTTTAGTCTCCTCATCAACCTGTCCCTATCCCTCTGCGTTCAGTGCTGTACTCACTATTTATCTTCCCCATCTATGTTAGTGTCATTCACAACTTTGCTGTAGTACATTGGCTTCCCATTCAAGTCATTAATTTCCAATGTAAATAATTGTGGCCAGGGCTGTGATCGCTGTGGCACTCCATTAATGGCAGCTTGCCATCCTGAGAGCAGCCCCATTATCCCAACACTTTTCTTTATTAGTTAGTCATTTCCCTGTCCATGTCCCGAGCAACAATGGCTCTTATTTCATGAGCAGCCTGACATGTGCTTTATCGAAAGTTGAGGGAAACTGTGGATCTTTTCATCATGGCAAATTAGGATGACAGGAGTTGTGAGCGGAGAGTCATGGTCAATGTGCAAGATGTTCCAGACATTTCTTGTCCTTCAGGATCTGTGTCCAGGTGAGGAGTTGATGGGTTTACCCCAATACATTCTACCTGTCAGAATGAAATAATCCACCATCAAATACAGCATGGGAAATACAGAGGAAATCTATGACCCTTCCCTGTGATTCAGATAGTGAGGGACTGAGAGTCTCTGGGTCATTGACATTTCTCCCTCAGTAAGGTGGGAATTTATCCTGTGTCTGTACACATTAATTCTGGGCTTCACATGGCTCACCCTCTTGCTGTTTCCCTTCAGGTCAGGGCGTTTTACTCTGCGTTTAACCTGCTTTGAGACTGCTTGTTATGCACTGTAAAAGGAACTGTATTGTATTTATGACAAACGTTAAACTGGTCCTTAGACGCGCGATGGGAACAAGGTGCAGTAGACTTTGCTCTGGATCTAACATTGCACTCTCCCCGCGCTGGGATGGAAACGAGAACAATGCAGTAGGAGCGTCAAATCTATGCTCTTATCTACCCAAAGGGAGTTTGATGGCGATAACGGGAAGAGAGATTCACTGTATATCTCACCTGTGCTGTATCTAACTGGGGCAGTGGAATGGGAATAACATGAAGGGAGATTCCATGTGTACCTAACCTGTGCTGGATCTGCCTAAGACAGTGTGATGTGAATAAGGTGAAGGGAGGTTCACTGTGTATCTAACCTGTGTTATCTCTGACTGGAGAGTTTTTCAGGTAGCTACTGGATGCTCAGTCTGGCCCACTCCCTGGCAAAAGCATCCATCACTGCAATGAGAACATAACTAAACCCAGGGATTGAACTCTTCGAGAGGGTTTAACTAGTTTGGCAGGAGGATAGGAATCGGAGGATGGGGTAGCTGGCGAATGAACAGGAACAGCACGCGGAGTGTCTGTGAGGAAAGATACAGTTGTTTTGGTAAAGTTGCAGTTAGTGTGATGGGTTGAAGTATTTCTATTTTAACGCAAGAATTGTCAGAATTAAGGGTGTCAAACTTAGAGCATGGATCAGTACTTGGAACTGTGATGTTGTGACCATTATGGAGACTTGGATATCACAGGTAGGAATGGTCCATTGGATGTTCCGGGTTTAGATGTTCCAAAAGGAAGAGGGAAGTAGGTAAAAGAGTGGAGGTGTGGCATTGCTAATCAGGGATAGTACCACGGCTGCAGAAAGGGAAGTGGTTGAGGAGAGTTTGTCTATAGAGTCAGTATGGATGGAAGTCAGAGACAGGCAAGGAGCAGATACTTTATTGGGAGTTTTTTACGGACCCATCAAAAGCAACAGAGACATGGAGGAGCAGATTGGAAGACAGATTTTTGAAAGATGCAGAAGTAACGGGTTGTTGTCATTGGGTGACTTTAACTTACCGAACATTGATTGGAACCTCCTTAATGCAAATAGTTTGGATGGAGCAGTTTTTGTCAGCTGTGTCCAGGCAGGATTCCTGACCCAATATGTAGATAGGCCGACTGGAGGGGAGGCAGCGAACCAGGCCAGGTGTCAGATCTCTCGGTGGGAGAGCATTTCGGTGATGGTGATCACAACTCCCTTACCTGTATTATAGTCATAGAGAGGATAGGAACACACTGTCCAGGAAAGTACTTAATTGGGGGTGCAGGAACTGTGGAGCATACATTAGGTCCAGGTATTCTCAGGGAATTGCACAACAGAAATGTGGAGGTTGTTTAAGGAGGACTCGCGAATGCTGGGTGGGTTTGTCCAGCTGAGGCAATGGTAGGGTGATGGAATCTTGGATGGCAAGAGATGTGGAACATCTAGTCAAGAGGAAGAAGGAAGCTTACTGAGTTGATGAAGAAAGGATAGGACAGGGCTTTAGAGGGTTACAGTGTAGCCAGGAGGGACCTGAAGAATAGACTTAGGAGAGCTAGAAGGAGGCATGAAAAAGCTTTGGTGGGTAGGATTAAGGAAGATCCTATGGCGTTCTACATCTACGTGAGAAACAAGAGGATGGCCAGAGTGAGGGTAGGGCCGACCAAGGACAGTGAATGGAATTTGTTCCTGCAGTCAGAGCAGGTAGGGGTGGTCCTGAATGAATACTTTGCTTCAGTATTCAGGCGTGAGAGGGACCTTGTCGTTTGTGAGGACAGGCATGAAACAGGCTGATATGCTCAAACAGATTGATGTTAAGAAGGAGATTGTGCTGGAGATTTTGAAAAGCAGACGGATAGGTAAGTGTCTTACACCACGTGGGATATCCTCAAGGTTACGACAGAAAGTGAGAACAGATTGATGTGACTTTGGCGGTGATCTTTGTGTTCTCACTGTCCACTGGAGTAGTACCAGATGATTGGAAGGCGGCAAATGTTATTCTCATGTTCAAGAAACTGAATAGGGATAATCCTGAGAATTACAGACCAGTCAGTCTTGCGTCAGTGCTGGGCAAATCATTGGAGAGGATTCTGAGAGACAAGATTTATGATGATTTGGAAAAGCATAGTTTGATTGGAAAAGTCAGCATGCCGTTGTGAGGATCAGGTCATGCCTCATAAGCCTTATCGAATTCTTTGAGGATTTGACAAAACACATTGTTGAAGGTAGAGCAGTGGATGTGGTGCACATCGATTTTAAAAAGGCATTTGATAAGGTTCCCCTTAGTAGGCTCATTCAGAAAGTAAGGAGGCATAGGATACAGGCAAACTTGGCTGTCTGGATACAGAATTGGCTGGCCCAGAGAAGACAAATGGAAAGTAGTGTATGGAAAGTATTCAACCTGCAGCTTGGTGACCAGTGGTATTCTGCAGGGACCTGTTCTGGGACCTCTGCTGTTTGTGATTTTTATGAATACCTTGTATGAGGAAGTGGATGGATGGGTTAGTAAGTTTGCTGATGACATGAAGGTTGGTGGAGTTATGGATAGTGTAGATGGGTGTTGTTGGTCGCAATGGGACATTGACAGGACGCAGAGCTGGGCTGATAAATGGCACATGGAGTTGAACCTGGAAGAGTGTGAAGTGATTTGTTTTAGAAGGTTGAGTTTGATGCAGATCACAGTGTTAAAGGCAGGATTCTTGGCAAAGAACAAAGAAAACTTACAGCCGAGGAACAGGCCCTTCAGCTCTCCAAGCCTGAGCTGATCCAAATCCACTTTCTAAACCTGTCACCCAATTTTTAAGCATCTGTATCCCTCTGCTCCCCACCTACTCATGCATCTGTCCAGATGCACCTTAAATGAATCTACCGTACCTGCCTCTACCACCTCTAGTTCCAAACGCCCACCACCCTCTGTGTGAAGTACTTGTCGCATGTATCCCCCTTAAACTTTTCACCTCTCACCTTGAAAACGTGACCTCTCGTTATTGATTCCTTCACCCTGGGGAAAAAGCTTATCTCTATCCACCCTGTCTATACTCTTCATGATTTTGTAAACCTCAATCAGGTCGCCTCTTAATCTCCTTTTTTCTAATGAAAACAAACCTAACCTACTCATAGCCAGCACCTTCCATATCAGGCAACATCCTCGTAAACCTTCTCTGCACCCTCTCCAAAGCATCCACACCCTTTTGGTAATGTGGTGACCAGAACTGTACACAGTATTCTAACTGTGTCCGAACCAATGTCTTGTACAATTTTAACATGGCCTGCCAGCTCTTATACTCAATGTCCCATCCAATGAAGGCAAGCATACTATATGCCTTCTTGACCACTCTATCCACCTGTGCACCAATCTTCAGGGTACGACCACTCTATCCACCTGTGCACCAATCTTCAGGGTACAATGGACCTGCATTCCCAGATCTCTCTCCTCATCAACTTTTCCCAAGGCTCTTCCATTCATTGTATAATTCGCTCTAGAATTAGGCTTGCCTAAATGCCTCACCTCACATTTATCTGGATTGAATTCCATCTGCCCCTTTTTCACCCAACTCTCCAGTCTATCTATATTCTCCTGTTTTCTCTGACAGTCCCTTATGCTTTCTGCTACTCCACGAATCCTCGTGTCATCTGCAAACTTGCTGATCATACCAACAGTGCCCTCTTCCAGATCACTTATGTATATCACAAACAGATTGGAGGAACGGGGATATTGAGGTCCATGTCCATAGATCCCTCAAAGTTGCCACCCAAGTTGATAGGGTTGTTAGGAAGGCATATGGTGTGTTGGTTTAATTAGCAGGGGGATTGAGTTAAGAGCCGTGAGGTTGTGCTGCAAATCTGTAAAGCCCTGGTTCGACCACACTCGAAATATTGTGTTCAGTTCAGGTCACCTCGGTATACGAAAGATGTGGAAGCTTTAGAGAGGGTGCAGAGGAGATTTCCCAGGATGCTGCCTGGATTGGAGGGCATGTCTTAGGTTGAGGGAGCTCTGGCTTTTCTCACTGGAGTGAAGAAGGATGAGAGATTACTTGGTAAAGGTGTACAAGATGGTGAAAGGCATGGATAGAGCGGATAGAGACGACTTCCCAGTGTGGCTATTACCATAATTTTAAGGTGATTGGTGGAAGGTTTAGGGGAGATGTCAGAGGTAGGTTCTTTATTCAGAGTGGTGGGTGCGTGGACTGCACTGCCAGCAGTGGTAGTAGAATCAGATACGTTAGAGACATTTAAATGACTCTTGGATAGGCACATGGATGATAGTGTATGGTATGTAGTTTAGTTTGATCTTAGAGTAGGATAAAAGGCCGACACAACATCGAGGTCCAAAGGGCCTATACTGTGCTGTACTGTTCGATTTTCTACTATAGAAACCGTCAGTTTCTGTCCAGTAAGTACTGCGAGTGCCCTGAACGTTTCTGTACTGTCTGATCAATATTTCACCTGGGTCTGGGTCTTTTAGCGATGATTTGAATTTGATTTCCTCCAGTTACTGAGTCACTGACTGTTGAAGACATTCCATTTCACAGAACCTTCTCGTTGGAAACTCGAATTACATCAGGGAAAGAGGCACGATCTGGCTGTTAGTTACAACATAAACCTGAACCACAGTGAGAGGCGAATAGAATAGATTCTCATGTGTCATGCTTATAATTGTGAAACATGAGAAATAACAGCAGGCAGAGGAATTCAGGATTATTGAGAAAATGACTGAAGTGAAAAGGAAGTATTTCACCATGGTTGTGAGCAGTGTTGTCCAGACTCTGACACTTAGCAATGGAGTGGTTTGAAGCAGCTAGCAGATAGGAGTTTGTAGTGAGGCCAATGTCTTCTGTCTTGCCAATATTTAAATTTCTGCTCGCCCAGTTGAGATATCAGACGTGTCAGGAATGTGTGTGATTGGGAGGTGACATTGTTGATATCAACCTCCGAGTCCGGTCTTTCTGGGTGGTAGAAGTTGTTCGGTTCTGTCAAAGTTCTGATCAATGTCCCTGTCCGTCTCCTCCTGCAGAGACGAAACGCTAGTGTTGGCCCGGACTGAGTGGCAGATTCCCATCACTGAAGGACAGCAGTCAACTAAATGGGTTTTTGTTACAATCCAGTAGGTTACACGGTCAATTTTTCCCAGTGTCAGCCCCACACATTACCAGATTCATTCAGCTCCATTTCAGAATTGTTAATCGTGTTTTTTTTTGATGTGGGTTTTCTCTCACCCCTTTTCTCTTTCATAGATCAAGTCACAGGAAGCTGGAAGGTTTGCATCCAGTAACATTGCAACAGGATTGACAGAGTCATCCGTTTTATCTTAACCTGAACATCGACGGAGTTTGAACATGGAAGAGAAGAACACCAGTCCCAGTGCGGAGGGATCACGGGAAGGTGGGGATGGTGGAAAGGAATTGAGTCCCATGTCTGAGCTGGAATCTCATCAACACAGTCACACAGGGAAGAAGCCATTCATCTGCTCCCAGTGTGGGAAGGAATTCACTGAATTATCCAACCTCCTCAGCCACCAGCACGTCCACACTGGAGAGAAACCATTCAAATGTCCAGACTGTGGGAAGTGCTACAAATGTTCCAAGGACTTGGTGTCTCACCAACGTGTTCACACTGTAGAGAGACCGTTCAAGTGCTCTCACTGCGGAACTGGGTTCAGGTTGCCATCGCAACTGACTGTACACCAGCGGATTCACACCGGGGAGAGGCCGTTCATCTGCTCTGAGTGTGGGAAAGGATTCACTCGGTCGTCTGACCTGCTCAAACACCAGCGGGGTCACACTGAGGAGAGACCGTTCCGGTGCTCCCACTGTGGGACTGGTTTCAAGCAATCGTACGATCTCACCGTGCACCAACGAATTCACACTGGGGAGAGGCCGTACTCCTGCTCCGAGTGCGGGAAGGACTTCACTCGTTTGTCCAATCTGCTCAGTCACCAACAAGTTCACACCGATGAGAAACCTTTTAAGTGTCCAGAGTGTGGGAAGGGCTATAAAAATTCATGGAAACTGAAGTCCCATCAACGTGTTCACTCTGACGAGAGACCGTTTCGATGCTCTGACTGTGGGATGATGTTCAAGCGATCATTTCAACTCACTGTTCACCAGCGCATTCACACCGGTGATGGGTTATTCACCTGCTCCAAGTGTGGGAAGGGATTCACTCAGTTATCCAATCTCCAGTCACATCAGCTAGTTCATACCGATGAGAGGCCTTTTCAGTGCACGGACTGTGGAAAGAGTTTTAAAAGTTCTGCAGGACTGATCCGTCATCAACGTATTCACTCTGATGAGAAACCGTTCATGTGTTCTCAGTGCGGAGCGAGGTTCACACAGTCATATACTCTCACTGTGCACCAGCGAGTTCACACTGGGGAGAGGCCATTCACCTGCTCCGAGTGTGGGAAAGGATTCCGTCGAGCATCCAACCTACTGGAACATCAGCGGGTTCACGCCACGGAGAGACCTTTTAAATGTTCAGCCTGTGAGAAGAGCTTCAAATGTGCCCGGGACCTTATGTCCCATCAGTGTGCACCCGCTGAAGCGACACCCTTCAGATGCTCTCATTGCGCGCCTGAGTTGGAGCAGTCATCCCAGTTCTCTGTAGATCAGCGACTCCACACTGAGCAACAACTGTTTATCTGCTCCGAGTGTGGGAGGAGTTTCACTCCATCATCCAAATTGCTGACACACGAGTGAGTTCACACCTCTGAGAGGCTGTTCACTTGCTCTTGAGTGCGGGAATGTTTTTGTTGGAACATCAGCATGGTCACACCGATGAAAAACTGAGAGAAAGGAATTGAAACTTCCTGGGACCTGACCTCCCATTGTGTTCTTTGAGAGACTGTTAGCTGCTTTCACTATCAAATAGGGTTCGGGGTGATTACTACTGTACACCGGCGAATGTGGAGGGGCCGTTCTCCTGCTCACTCAAGTCATCCAGCTTTGTTGATGTACCAGCGCATTCATAATGAACTGGAGTTTGCTGTTGATCACATCCAGGAAACAACAGAGTTTATCAGGCTGACATTCAAAACTCCGAACCAGTTGTGGGTATTAATATTCCGGTTTAAAAGGAAATAAATCCGCCTTATGCTAAACAGATTGTCTGTTGAGTCTTTTCAATGTCACTTACACAAGTTAGCTCCTTTTGAGAAGCTCCACCTGTCGCCTGTCCTCTCCATCCTCACCACCAACACAAGTATAAGGAGCACATGAAGCTTCTTTGTCAGGAATACTGAGATAACCTGATCTGCTGTTTCCTTCCTTCTACCACAAGCCAGCGGCTCAATCTCCTCCCAACTGTAAACCTGCACTCTCCTCTTTCTCCAGATTTTGTCCTATGACTGCATCCGGCCCTATGTGTTCACCTTCACCGTGTAGCCTTCCTCTTTCTGCCTGACCCTGTTCTCTCTGAAATATGGATCACTAAACTTCCTCAGTTTGTTGATATTGCTAACCATTTTCTTTCTCTTCTGATACTGTCTTAGACTTAACCCCATTGTCAACATTCATTCTCAAAGCATCTTCTTTAACTCATCACCATTCCAAACCCCACCCCTCGCCACCCTCCCTTTCCTCTCCAATTCATAGAATCGCTACAGTGTGGAAACGGGCCCTTCGACCCAACAAGGTCCACATCGACCCTCCAAACAGTAACCCACCCGGACCCAAACAGTAACCCACCCGGACCCAATCCGCCCACTCTATATTTACCCCTGACTAATGCACCTAACCTACACATCCCTGAACACTATGGGGCTATTTAGTACAGTCAATTCACCTCACCTGCGCATCTTTGGACTCTGGGAGGAAACCGGAGCACCTGGAGGAAACCCACGCAGACACAGGGAGAATGTACAAACTCCACCCGGGTTCCTGCTGCTGTAATAAAAGCAAATTACTACGGATGCTGGAATCTGAAACCAAAAGAGAAAATGCTGGAAAATCTCAGCAGGGCTGGCAGCATCTGTAAGGAGAGAAAAGGGCTGATGTTTCGAGTCGAACTGACCCTTTGTCAAAGCTTTGACAAAGGGTCAGTTAGACTCGCAAAGTCAGCTCTTTTCCCTCCTTACAGATGCTGCCAGACCTGCTGAGATTTTCCACCACCTGCTGCTGTAAGCAGTGCGAACCACTGAGCCACCAAGCCCCCAAAGTTTTTGTACTTGCTGCCCCTCAAGGATCTATCCTTGGTCCTTCCTATTTGTCATCAACGTGCTGCCAGGAGGTAACATTTTCCAAGAGCCCTGCATTAGTTTTCACATGTATGCTGACAAATGCCCAGCTTTACCTCAAAAGTGTCCCTCTCCATTGCTCCACTGCTACTCAATTATCAAACTTCTTAGTGCGTATCTGTCTCTTCACTTCAAATCATTTCAATTCGAGACATGTTCGGTACAGACAAAATGCCAATGAGGTGAACAGATCCCACAAGCTCTTGACGTGTTGCTTTCCATTTCCAAAATCCACCAACCCAATCCCTGTGGCTCCTGAGAAACTTGGGCCCAACATGGGATGTGGGAGGCAGGGAGACAGGAATCCACCATAACCATTCCCCTCAAACAAGTACACCATTTTAGATACTGTTGTTGGTGGTGGTGGGGGCGGGGGGTTCACAATGACCATTCAGGGAAAATAGCAGTAGCCAGTTCAGTGGCCGTACGACTGGCTCTAGGACACTTTGGGAAAGGGAAAAAGTAAACATGACTTTCGTGATAGGAGACTCAATAGTTGGGGAGGCGGGGGGAGATAGACTGGAGATTCTTTGCTCACAAATGGGAATCAGGATGGTGTGTTGCCTCCCAGGTGCCAGGGCAACTGCAGACTGTACTCAAGAGGGAGGGTGAGCAGACAGAAGTCATTGTGCATGTTGGCACAAGTGGCATAGGTAGAAATAGGGATGCGGTCCTGATGACTGATTATAGAGAGATAGGAATAAAGTTTAAAAACCAGGACCTCAACAGTGGTAAGCTCCAGGATATGGCAGATGAATGCGTGGAGAAAGAATTGGTGCAGGGGCCAAGAATTCAGATTTTGAGATCATTGGGATCTTTTCTCGGGCAGAGGTGACCTGTTCAAGAGGGACGGTTTGCACCTGAACTGGAGGGGGACCAATACCTCGGTGACCAAGTTTGTTAGTGCTACAAGGGAGGGTTTATACTAGATTGCCAGGTGGGAACCTCAACAGCGGGGAGGCAAGTACAAGGCTGATGCAGTGGAGAAGATGCAGTAATCAGAAATAGTAAAGTGAGGAGGCAGGTCAGGCTGGAATATGACAAGGAGTAAGAAATGCCTGTTGGATTAAATTGCATCTGTTTCAATGCTAGATGGCTGACCGGTAAGGGAAGCACAGCAGGTGAGGCAGCATCTGAGGGGCAGGAGAATTGACATTTCGGGCATAAGCCTTTCATCAGGACTTATGCCCGAAATATTTTTTTCTTCTTTTCTTTTCCAGCACCACACTTTCGACTGATCTGCAGTCCTCACTTTCTCCTGGCTGACAGGTAAGGCCGATGAACTCGGCATGGATAGGTATGTGGGACTGGGATATTATAGCCATTACAGAAACATGGCTAAGGGAGGGATAGGACTAGCAGCTTCAGGTGCCAGGGTACAAGTACTTTAGGCAGGACAAAAGTGGTGGAAAGAGGGGAGGGGTGGTTACATTTTTGATTAAGACGAGTATCACAGCAGTAATCAGAATTAAATAAAGAAGAAACATCCAGTGAGACTTCGTGGGTGGAGCTAAGAAATAAGGGTATGATGATATTATTGGGGTTGTACTATCGGCCCCCAAATAGTCAACGGGAATTAGAGGAACAAATATTCGGGAGTTTGGGAGACTTGCAGGAGCAGTAGGGTTGTCACTGTAGTGGATTTTAATTCTTCTAACATAGAGTGGGACAGCCAGAGTGTTAAAGGCTTAGATGGGGTAGAATTGTTAAATACATACAGGAGAGTTTCCCCAATCAGGATTTGGAGGGTCCTACTCGGGAAGGGACAAAACTCGACCTACTTTTGGGAAATAGGGAGGACAGATGACGGAGGTGACAGTGGGGAGCACTTTGGGATTGAAGTAGTTTGTTTGCAGATAAAGGGACCTCCGGCAAGTGGGGGAGGCTTTTAAAAGTGAGATAGTGAGAGCTCAAGGTCTATGTGTCCCTGTGAGCGTGATTGACAAGGTTGGCAGGAATAGGGAACAGTAGATGACAAGAGATATTGAGGCTTTGACCAGAAAAAAGGAGGAATGCCATAGATACAGGCAGCTGGGATCTAGGGAATCCCTAGAGGTGTATAGGGACACAGTAGTGTACTGAAGAAGGAATTCGGGCATGCAAAGAGGGGGTCATGAGATAGAACATAGAACAGTACAGCATAGGACAGGCCCTTTGACCCTTGATGTTGTGCCAGCCTTTTTGCCTACTGTAGGATCAGACTAACCTACAATACCCTTCATCGCATTATCTTCCATGTGCCTATCCAAGAGTCGTTTAAATGTCTAAAATGTACCTGACTCTACTACCACTGCTGGCAGTGCAGTCCACGCACCCACCTCTCTTTGTGTAAATAACCAACCTGTGAAATCTCCCCAAAACCTTCCTCCAATCACCTAAAATATTATGCCCCCTCATGACAGACGTTTCCACCATGGGGAAAAGTCTCTGGCTATCCACTTTATCTATGCCTCTCAACATCTTGTACACCTCTAACAAGTCACCTCTCATCCTTCTTCACTCCAATAAGAAAACCCGAGCTCCCTCAACCTTTCTTCATAAGACATGCCGTCCATCCTGCTAAATTTCCTCTGCACCCTCTCTAAAGCTTCCACATCTTTCCTACAATGAGCTGACCAGAACTGAACACGATATTCCAAGTACGGTCTAACCACAGCTCTTTCGTCTTTTGCGCTGCAGTATAACTGTGCGGCTCTTAGACTCATATACCCCTGCTAATGAAAGCCAACACATCATTCCAGTTTCAGGCGACTGTCTGTCTGTGTGGAGTTTGCATGTTCTCCCCTCGTCTGTGTGGGTTTCCTTCCACAATCCAAAGATGTGCAGGTTGGGGTGGGTTGGCCATGCTAAATTGCTCCATGGTGTTCAGGGAAGTGGAGGTTAGGTGCATTAGTCGGGGGTCAATATAGGTGGATGGAGTGGGTCTGGGTGGGTTACTCTTTGGAGGGTGGGTGTGGACTGGTTGGGCTGAAGGGCCTGTTTCCATACTGGTAGGCATTCTAAGAAAAGGTCGACCCTGACCCTCAAATAAACCTGTTGGACTGTAACCTGGTGTTGTGTCATTTTTAACTTTGTCCACCCCAGGCAACACACCGCGCACTCTCCCGTTCACCAATGGGGTGGCGGGGGCGGCTGAATGACGTGCGTCTGGCCCAATTGGAGCCCAGGGGTCGCACCTGGCCCTCCGACGCGTCATGGGGGCGGGCGGCTGGCCATCCAACCAATGGGAACGAATGGCGGGGGTGATGCGAGCCACGTGACCGTCCTCGCGCCGAGGCAGGAACCGTTGGGACTGAACCGTGAGTGCGCGTGTGAACCGGTAAAGAAGGACGTATCGGGACAGAGCGGAGATAAGTAGAGCTTGTGTGGGCTGAGAAACTTTGGTGCACTCGATTTTAGAAATCTAAGTCCCCGTATTTGCAACGAAAAGGGAAAAAAAATGCCTGCAGAGTTCGGGGTCTCGTAGGCCATGGGCCGTCGACGCCATCTTTATTGGGGGCAGGACCCGGCCAACATGGACTCAGCTGCCAATCGTCGCCACTTTTATTGGGGGCACTGATCACCTGACATCTCCCCGGCTGCCAATTGTCGCCATCTTTATTGGGGGCCGGGATCCGCCAGACATGTTCTCGGCTGCCAACTGCCGCCATCTTTATTAGGGGCAGTCATCCGTCAGACGTTTGCCCGGCACCTAAGTTTGATTGTTACGTCAGTCCAACACCCAGCTCCTGCACATCATGCCTGCAGCCTGTCCACCTACACAGTTGGCAGTCACACAGTACTAAGTTATAGACCAACAGGTTTATTTGAAAACACTAACTTTTGGAGTGTTGCTTGTGCAGCAGGACCAGAAGATACAGAATTTATAGCAAATGTGTCACAGAGTTGTAATGATATAGTAAACAAACTTAGATTAAGTCTTGCATCTTTTAGGATGGGAAATGTTTGCTTGGGCTCTCTACAATGTAAATTCGAGAACTCGCTTTTCACTCACATCCTCAAGGTGTCTTCAGTTTACCTAACAATTGGTGTTATCTCAAGGTAAGTCATGCAAATTTATGGGGTGGATCTGTATCTGCAGAGCTGCGTTTTATTTTTTCCTCAAAAACTGCATAAATCCATGCAATATTCTGTAAGTCCCACTTTCGAAAATAAGACTGACTCAACATTGGAACAGATTTTAAGTTCACACTGTTAATATGTTGTCTGAGCTAAGATAATACCTGTTGTTATATGAACTGAAGCCAACTTTGTTGGTAGACCGACAGGAGACTGGAGAACACAGCAGACCAGGTAGCATCAGGAGGTGGAGAAGGTGACAGTTTTGGTGGTAGCCCTTCTGCAGGATTGGGTGTGGGGGGAGCTGTGGATAAAGGAGGTGGTGAGGTGAGGATGGGTAAAGATGGGTATAGGGTATGACCTGGTTGGTTAATGGGAGGAGTGAATCTGGTTGGTGGCAGGGAAGAGGGGATGACGTTGGAGAGGGATTCGGGGGATGCGGAGGGACATTATATGATTTGGAGGTACCGGTGTTGGACTCGGGTGGACAAAGTTAAACATCACACAACACCAGGTTATAGTCCAACAGGTTATTTGGAAAACTTTTGGAATGCTGCTCCTTTGTCAGGTAGCTAGTGTGGCAGATAGGCACAGAACTAGCTATCTGCCGAAGAAGCAGTGCTTCAAAAGCTTGTACCTGGTGTTGTGTGGTTTTCAACACAATAGAAAGAAAATGTGGTGTTGGCAGACTAAGCGTGCATGGCTGTTCCAATTAATTGGAGTGAATAAGGGGTGAGGCTGAATTTCAGATGGACAAGTCAGGAGATGTTTTCCTGGAAAATCATGATGTGGAGGTGCCAGTGTTGGACTGGGGTGGACAAAGTCAGAAGTCATATAACACCAGGTTGAGTTCTGTGGGCTGTAGACTGCCAAGGCAGAATATTAAGACCCACACAACACCAGGTTATGGTCCAACAGGTTTATCTGGAAGCATTAGCTTTAAGAGTGCTGCTCCTTCATTGGGTGGTTGTGGAGAATAAGATTTTAAGGCATAGAATTTATAGCAGAAGTTTACAGTGTGATGTAACTGAAATTATACATTGAAAAAGATCCGGATTGTGTGTTAAGTCTCTCATCTTTTAGAATGACCATGTTGGTTTCAGTTGTTTCATATTGTAAATTGCAAAACGTTTTTAAAAAGTTACATTCTCAAGTGCACTTTAACAATTGGTGTCTTGTCGGCTCAGATAAGGTATTGAAGGTGTTAACTCCCTGTGAGGCTGTCTGTGCCACAATGGTCAGACTGATTCTAACCTAAAAAACAGATTTACAGAATATTACATGGATTTATCCAGTTTTTGAGCAAAATAAAATGTAATTCTGCAAGTACAAATTCACCCCACAAACTTTTATGTGTATGTTTGCATGTGTTTTTGGTGGGTGGGGGGAGGTAGAGGGGTTATGAGTGTCTGTTAGAGGTGTGTGTGAGTGTAAAGGGATATAAGGCTGTGTGTGGGAGTCTATGAGAGAGGGTGTGCGTCTCAAATTCCAAATAACCTCCCTTCCCAGTCCCTCCCCCTCCCTTCCACTCCTCCCAGCCACCAACCAGGTCTATTCCTCCCATTGCTGGAAATGTGTTGCTGGAAAAGTGCAGCAGGTCAGCCAGCATCCAGGGAACAGGAGAATCGATGTTTCGGGCATAAGCCCTTCTTCAGGAAGGCTTATGTCCGAAACGTTGATTCTCCTGTTCCCTGGATGTTGCCTGACCTGCTGCGCATTTCCAGCTCTGATCTCCAGCATCTGCAGACCTCACTTTCTCCTCAAATATTCCTTCCATTGACCAACCAGGTTGTACCCTCTGCCTGTCTTCACATGTCTCCGCCTCATCACCCTGACCCTGCCACCCTGTTTATCCCCCCAACCCCACCCCTCCCCACCCAGTCCTGAAGAAGGGATACACCCAAAATATTTTCTTCTTTACTTCCTGATTCCACGTGGGTTGCTGTGTTCCTCCAGCCTCCTGTGTCTATTTTGGATTCCAGCATCAGCAGTTTTGTTTTGTGTCTAGCCAACTTTGTAGGTGGCAAGGTGCAGTGGGATGCATGCGCAGCCTTCCTGGCAGTGGGTGAGGATTTGCAAAGAGCAAACTGAAGCCAAGAGCAATGTTTGTTTCTTCCCCAGACCTGACCGAGAGGGTGTATTTTTTCTCGGAGAGATGTTGAAGCTGGCAGTGTAATGCAACCCATGCTTTATGCAGCATAATTGCTGCTATTATACTTCAGATACTTACTCGAGGCGAAATACTACGAACTCTGTCATAGTTCCATGTTACCCATTGCAGCCTCACTGCAGGGAACAACTAATGCTGAAGATCACAATGGATCAAACAGCATCCATGGAGAGAGAGAGAGAGAGAGAGAGAAAGTAAGCTAACGTTTCAAATCTTGTAGACGCGATTCCTGGAAGAGCATTAGGAGAAAGTGAGGACTGCAGATGTTGAAGATGAGAGTCAAAAAGTGTGGTGCTGGAAAAGCACAGTAACCTTCGAGCTTATGCTCGAAACTTCGACTTTCCTGCTCCTCGGATGTTGCCTGACCTGTGGTGCTTTTCCAGCACCACAGTTTTTTGACTCCTGGAAGTGCACAGCAAGCCAGGCAGCATCAGGGGATGGAAAACCCAACGTTTCACCTTTCTTGAGGAGGGGTTATACCCAAAACATTGACTTCTCCAAATCCTGATGCTGCCTTGCGTACTGTGTTTTTTCCAGCCTCCTGTTGGTCTACTTTGTATTCCAGCATCTGAAGGTTTTTAGTCTCTGCAGTACAGATTCCACCATCTGGAGTAATTTGTTCCTACTTACTGTAGGAAGCCCTGCTTTAAAGGTTATGGCCTGATAAAGCATTTCTATTTGTCCAGTGTCCATATAACTGGAATTGTAACAACTAACACTGCTCTGATGCAACTCTGTGCACACTGATCATCTCTTGTCATTACCTGACTTCCTCAGTCTCTAATGGTGTATTTCCGTACTGTTTACTGTTTTAATGTTACTTTCACAGACCTCTGCATGGAGTCATACAGCATGGAATCAGATCCTTCACTCCAGCTTGTCTGCACTGACCAAATATCACAACCTGACGGAGTTCCATTTGCCAGCATTTGGCCCATATCTCTCTAAACCCTTCTTATGCATGTACCAATCTAGATGCCATTTCAATGTTGTAATTGTACCTACCACCCTTTACTGTGGCAGACCGTTCAATACATGTAATCTCTTGCGTGAAAAAGTTACTTCTCAAATCCTTTTCTAAATCTTTCTCTCTCATCTTCAATCCTTTGTCCTCCAGTTTTAGACTCCCCTACTCTGAGGATGAAAAAGCACCCTATTTATGTCCTTCATGGTTTTATAAATCTGAGTAGGGTCACCCCGCAGTCTCGTTTACAGGGAAAAAAAAGCCTCACCCTATTTAACCTTCCTGTAACTCAAACCTTTGAGTCCTGGCAACCTCTGAAGTTTAACACGTCCTCCCTTTAGAAGGGCAACCAAAATTGAACGCAGTATTCCACAGGAAGCCTCACCAATGTCCTGCACAGCCGCAACATGACATCCCAACTCTTATGCACAATGTTATGACCAATGAAGGCAAGTGTACCAAATGCTGCCTTGAAGACCATGGAAACAAGTTTTCTCCAGCTGACCCCCCTCTGACCATGTGCTGCTGTCTTACCAAATTGATTATCGCATAATGTCATTCACAGTACGTAATTCTTTTTCCAGCGTGAGTCTATTTCTGACTGTCAACTTCTGTACCAGTTTTCCTTCTGTAATTGAGTTTGCACTTGATGAATCATTAACTCTCTTTCTCTCCACAGTCACCAGTGATCATTGCTGAAGTCCTGTTGCCTGTGGAGAAAGTGATATTTGACCTCCTTGTTCTGCTGCAGTTCATGTGGTGAAGGGACTCTCACAATGTGGTTAGGTAAGGAGATTCAGATTATTCACATAGTTTTTGTGAAGAGTTGACAATATATGTTGAAATTAACGATAATTTGTATTTTTATTTTCACAAAAATATTATCAAGGAACCTTTGACATGAGGGCACAGATATATTAGGTCAGGTCACCAAAAGCATTACTAAATAAGCAGGTTTTCAGTAATATCTTAAAGGATGAAAATGGACCGGAGAGGTTTGCAGTGGGAATTCTCGACTGTGTTGCCGTGACAACTGTAGAAGCAGCCACCAATGGTGAAGCAATGAATAAGTGCATTGCTGGAATCTGAAACCAAATGAGTCATCAAGGTCTCAAAGGTTTTGTGATGCAGCGAGAAAAGGATAGTTACAGCTAGGAATTAGCCAAGGCTCAAAATTTGAATATGTTACCTATAAGTACGAGCCTTGGTACGTCAGGGAACACTTGGTGATGGGTGAACAAGTGAGCACACGGGCAGCAGAGTTTCGATATCCTGGAGATTACAGGGAGGTTGTATGTAGGAGGTCAGCCAGGAGTGTGTTTGGATACTTACGCCTGAAGATGAGACAGGAATGGATGAGAATTTCAGCAAGGTAAAAACAAGGACTGCAGATGCTGGAAACCAGACTCTAGATAATAGTGGTGCTGGAAAAGCACAGAAGGTCAGGCAGCATCCGAGGAGCAGGAAAATCGACGTTTCGGGCAAAAGCACTTCCTAGTCCTGATGAAGGGCTTTTGCCCGAATCGTTGATTTTCCTGCTCGGATGCTGCCTGACATGCTGTGCTTTTCCAGCACCACTCTAATCTAGAGACTGAGAATTTCAGCAGATGAGCTGAGACTAGGGTGGAGTTAAGTGATGCCACCAGTCTTGGTGTGGGACTGGTCAGACACTTTCACCTCACCTCTGGAATTCAGCTAATTTGTCAAACTGAATCAAGACTGGAACAAGGTCAGGAGCTGAGTGGACCTGGTGGAACCCAAACTGGATGTCGCTGAACAGATGCTGCTTGATACGATTGTCGAGAACACTTTCCAACACTTTAGTGCTGATCGAGAGTAGACAGATAGGGTGGTAATCGGTCAGGTTGGAATTGGCCTGCTTTTTGTGTACCTGGACATAATCCACATTCGTAGATGTCCATGCTGGAGTGGTACTGGAATAGCTTGGCTTGGAAGGTGGGAAGTTCTAGAGCATAAATCTTCAATACTATTGCCAGAATGTTGGCAGAGCCCATAGACTTTGCAGTGTCCAGTGTCTCCAGCTGTTTCTTGATACCACGTGGAGTGAATCGAATTGGGTTGAAGACTGGCGTCTGTGATGTTTGTGGAGAAGGCTGAGATGAATCATCCGCTTGGCACTTCTGTCTGAGGATTCTTGGAAGTGCTTTCATCTTCTCCCTTGCACAGATGGTTTTGACTCTCCCATCAATGTGAGTGGGGATATTTGTTGATTCGTCTCCTCCAGTGAGTTTCATTTTTAAAAGTTCTTTCCTTTTTGTGGGATGCAGGTGTCGCTGGCTGGGCCAGCATGAATTGCCCATTCCTAGTTGCCCTTGTGAAGGTGGTGGTGAGCTGTCTTCTTGAACCGCTGCAGTCCACCTGCTGTGGGTTGATCCACAGTGCCGTTAGGGAGGGAATTCCAGGGTTTTGGCCTAGCGACAGTGAAGGAACAGCGATATATTTTTAAGTCCAGACTAGGTCAGGATGGCAGACTTTGTTCCCTGAAGGACATTAGTGAACCAGATGGGTTTTTCCTGACATCAACAACCTTTCATGGTGATCATTAGATTCTTAATTCCACATTGTTGGTTATTGAATTCAAATTCTACCATCTGCTGTGATTCGAACCCAGGTCCCCAGAACATTAGCTGAGTTTCTGGATTAATAATCTAGCCATAATACCATCTCCTACCCTGTTGTCCGTACCACTTGTGAAAAGGTATAGCAAAACTACAGACCGGTTGAATAGAGGATATACCTGGTCATGAGGTTACAGATTGTGTTTTTGAGTACAGTTTTGCTGCTGTTGATGGCCCACCTGGATCCTCGTAGATTTCCAGTCTTAAGTTGCCTGATGTGTTCCAACTCTGACCTATTTAGAATAGTAATACTGCTGGGCAACACAATGGCGTATGCTCTGAATGTGAAGGAGGGACTTTGTCTCTGTAAGGAATGTGAGATGGTCACTCTTATCAATACTGTTACAGACAGATGCAACTGCAGATTGGTAAGGATGAGGTCAAGTATGTTTTTCCCTCTTGTTGGTTCCCTCCCACCACCTGCTCCAAACCCAGTCTAGGAGCTATGTCCTTAAGGAGATCATTAGCTCGAGTACTGCTGTCAAGCCACACTCGGTGGTGGATGTTGAGATCTACCACATTTTGCGTCATTGCCACCTTCCGTGTTCCCATCATGTGGTGTTCAGCATGGAGGAGTATTGGCTCATCAGCTGAGAGAGGACGGTACATGGGTAATCTGTAGGAGGTTTCCTTCCCCATGTTTAACCTGAAACCAGGATCCTTCATGGGATCTGGAGTCAATATTGAGGACTTTTTCTGATGATTGGCAGTGCTTCCATGGCAATCAGTACATTCTGACTTCCAGTTTTTTTAAAATTGAATTCCAATTCCATCATCTGCCGAGGTGGGATTCACACCCAGACTTTGTTCTGGATAAAAGTTAAATAAATCCGTTTGTTGTTCATTTTTAAATATCACCAGCACCATTCTTATTTCCTTCCAAAACACTGTCCATCATCCTGTCTCCTCCACCCTCCCCTCCAGAAACAAGTGTGAGAGGCACCTGAATTTTCTTTGTCCTCGGACTGAGACAAACTGACCGGCTGCCTCTCATATTTCCGTCCTTTCCACTCGCCAACCAGGCCAAACTGCCTTGCATGTGGCTCTTCAATTACTCTTAAATTTGCAACCTGATTTTCAAGCCTTCTCAGAGCTCATCTTGACCCTTAGCTTATTCTGGTTAAAGTACAAACATTGTAACTCTCTGTCTCTCGCTCTCTCTCTCTCTTTCTCTCTCATGCTCTGTCTCTCGCGTTCTCTCTGTCTTCTTCTCACCCTCACCTTCTTCCTGTACCATGTCTCTTGCCCCATGCCAGTTCACAGAGATTGTTACTCGTTTTGTCAGTTTCTCTTTACCTGGTTATGTCCTCCTCACCTATTCTGTTAAAAAATAACTTTGTCCTCGTCATCCTTGGAAAATGACAGACCATTTCCATTCTGCCTTTCCTCTCTGAAGTCCTTGTATTTGGTGTCCCTCAAGGATCTATCCTTGGTCCCTCCTGTTTCTCATCTACATACTTCCAGATGGTGGTGAGGTAGAGCTGGGCATTGTCAGTGAACATGTGAAAATTAACATCGTCCTAAAGCACCGTGTTAGTTTTCACATGTTCACTGACATTGCCCAGCTCTACCTCACCACCATCCCTCTCCATTGCTCCACTGTTACTCAATTGCTAAACTGCTTCCAGTACTCAATGAGTAGAAATATTCTCCAAGGAAACACTGGGATGGTTAATCCCATTGCCTTCTCTTACTGTTACAAATTACTTTCCCTTACTACCAAGTCTATTCCTCTGGCTGGGAACTGTCTGAGGCTGATCTATAATCCATAAGACATAGGAGCAGAAATTAGGACATTCAGCTCATGAAGTCTGTTTCACCATTCAATCATGGCTAATAGGTTTCTCAAACCCATTCTCCCGCTTTCTCCCCATAAACCTTGATCCCCAAGAACCTATCTATCTCACTCATAAATATACTCAATGACCTGGTCTCCACAGCCTTCTGTGAGAGTAAATTCCATAAATTCACCACTCTCTGGATGAAGAAGTTTCTCCTTATCTCCATTCTAAAAGGCCTTCACTCGAAGGCTATACTCTTGAGTCCTAGTCTCTCCTACCAATGGGAACATCTACTCTGTTCAGGCCATTTAGTATTCTATGTTTCAATTAGCTCCCCTTTCAGCCTTCTAAAATCCACTGAGTATAAACCCAGAGTCATCAAACGTTCCTCACTATTCCCAGTATTGTTCTCATGTCTGACCTCAAGATGAGCGTCTGACCACAGATGTGCACAACCTCAAAGAACAGAAATTTCAATCTGTAAAATGTTGCTTGTATCACTTCACCCCGGCTCATTTGCAACGGAAACCCTTATACGTATCTTTGTTGCCTTAAATTTGACAATTCCGAAACATAACCCCCTCATTCCCGACTGATCAAGAATCTGGTCCTAAACTGCCTCATGAAGGGAAGCATCCTCTCAGCATTTACCGTGTCAAACCCCTTAAGAATCCTGTAATTTTCGATGAGATCACCTCTCAATCTTCCAATGTCTGGTGAGTAGATTTCCAGCCTGTTTAGCCTTTGCTTAAAAGACTGTCCGTTAAAGGGATAATTCTAGTGAATCATCTCTGAATTGCATCTATTGAAGTGATATATTTATTTACATAAGTGGTCCAAAGCTGTTCACATTACTGCAGATGTGGTCTCCCAACACTTTTGTACAATTGCAGTAAGACTTCCTTACTCTTATCCTTCAAGCCCCTTGAAATAAGGGACAACATTGCATTGCCATTCCTGATTACCCTTGGCAACAATGTGGTAACTTTCTGTGTTTCATCTCAAAAGAATTGTAACACCAAACTCTGACAATTACTCAATTCATCAGGACATGGACATCCGCATCGTGTGAGAGAGTATTGTCTTCCAGCTCATTCCCACTCGCTGCATAAAATTTCTTCCTTTCATCAGCTCATTCTCTCAGTTTAAGATTTTGGGAAAGATCGACTATGTGTCCTGTAATTCTTTTATGATCAGCTGACAAACGTTTTATCATCCCAATCTTTTGTAAATCCTTCCATCAAAGCTCCCCTCAATTTCCTTTGCTACAAAGAGAACGATATCAGTTTTTTTGAACCTCTGATTCCCCAATACCTGTTTGCTATCTATACGGCACACATCAGGATTGTGTTGGAACATTCTGTACTTGCCTGCCTCGTTGCAAGCCCCAGTAATATTAAAGAAAGTGAACATGCTCCAGACTAAGCACTGTCTCATTCACCGCTTTCAATATTCCCTCTCTCCACCACCAAGGCATAGTGGCATGATCGTAAAATGTAAAGCCAGCATTGTCCTACCAGACTAGACAGTTGCTCGTTCCTTACAGAAAGATGACTGGTGACGGTTTAACCTGAAGGTTACCACACCCCAGATGAGGGGAGAGATTCAGAAGGAGATTCTATCTATTGTGGATGGATATTCTGGATATGTATCAGCAACACCCATGTCACTTGAACAAATAATGTGAAAAAAATGCGATCATACAACTAAAATCCCTCATTCCTAGAACCATCCTTTACACTGTCTGGGTGATCTCTGGTTTGCACAGGCCCAGATGCTGGGAAATGTCATTATGCAGTAACAATAACACTGAACCTTACTGTGTCTGAGGGTGGTGGATGCAGAAATCCTGATAACATTTAAGACATGTTTAGATGCACATTTGCAATGCCAAAGTGGGCAAGGCTATGAGCCAAGTGCTGGAAAATAGGATTTGACTAATTCAATGGTTGCTTTTAACTAGCACCGACTTGATCGGCCACAAAATTTTTCCCTGTGCCGTAGACGTCCGAGATACTTGACATCGGAATATCGCAGGCAACATTTGAAATCAGGTCAGAGAAGGAGATAGTAGAAGAGACAGCAAATGATTGGTCCATGTTTTCGGGAGGAAATGAGGTTGAGAGGGAGGAAATCCTGGAGCTCAACCTAAGAATCTGAAAGTGCCACCATCAAGGAGAGAAATAAAAATTAAGTATCCTCATTAGGATGGTATTAGACGAAAGTATGTATCTCAGTGATTTGGGAGGCCGGAGAAGATTTGAGATGGGGAGGGTTATGAGGTTGGAGGAGGTTATAGAGAGAAGAAGGATTGTGAGGCCAAAGGAGATTACAGAGAAAAGGAATTTTGTGGGCTATGGAGGAGATTACTGTGGTAGGGAGGTTTGTGATGCTGGATGAGATTAGAGGTAGGGACGTTTTGTATGGACTGAAGATATTTGCAGAGGTAGGGAGGATTGTGATGCTAGACGGTATTACAGAGATAAGAAGAATTGTGAGGCTGCAGGAGATTATAGTCTGAACAGTACTGTGGTGTACTCAGAGCACGTGGACTGCAGCAATTCAAGAAAGTTGTTCACCACCACTTTGTCCGAGTCAGATAAACATGGAGAATAAGTACTGGCCTGGGCAGCCATCAACACACCCCGTTCATAACCTAAAATTATGGTGGGTTTCTGTTTTGTGGAGAGCTAGCAGAAGCTCAGATAATTGTCCTTGCAGCTTAGAAGGTTAAGCAATGATTTATTCGAGTTGTATATTTGTTCCCAGGATATTTAATTTGTAGAGACAGAATGAAAATATTAACGTTGTTACAATGTTTGATAACCACAGAATATAAGTTTCAGATATTTAGCAAATAATGCCGGGTGAATTCAGCATGTTCTGAGGATCTGGAACAGTCTGAACTGGATGGAGATTCAGCAGTTATTCTCGAAAGAGATTTGGAATTTAACTTTTAAATGAAAGATTAAGAGGGCTGTGGGCAAATGGCAGGGAAATTGGGACAGATTTGGAGGATTTCTAGGGTTAGATTAAAGCCTTTGACAAGGTTCTGCATGGTTGTCTAATTAGTAAAGTTACATCATAGGGAGAGCTTGCCAATTGGGTACAACATTGGCTTTAAGGTAGGAGACAGACGGTGATGGTGGAGGGTTGTTTTTCACAGTGGAGGCCTGTGATCAGTAGTGTTCCACAGAGTTTGGTATGAGGTCCATTTGTGTTTCTTTTATATGAATGATTTGGATGAAGATATAGAGAGTATGGTAAGTACATTTGTAGATAATAATTAAATTAAATAGTGAATAGGTTGCTGTAGCAACCCATGGCTAAGTTGACAAAATGGCCGCTCGGGCTTTTTTAAACTAACACAAAATGGCCGAAAGGGTTTGACAGTTACAGACACCAGATGTTCACAGCTCAACTTGTAGTCTTCATATGAGATTGTCTGGGTAAAATGAAATTCTCCGTCAGAAGAGACGTTAAGGAAGTTAATCAAGTTTCTGTGAATGGGCAGTTTTAAACATCCAGGCATTCTAATAAGGGGCATTTTGCAAGGCCTAATTTAGCCAAGTTCCAAGTTTGTTATTTAGTAAAATGTAGAAGGAAAAGCCTGATCGTACAGTATTCTGAAATGTTTAAGTAATTGTCAAATTAGAAATGCAAATCACAAATTAGAGTGAAAAAGTTAGTTACAAACTTGAGCAAATGTTTATAAGCAGTAAAGAGGCCCAATGCATTTTGAGGGAAGATAAAGTAATAATTAGTGTAAACACGACCTTCAAAAAACCATTGACATAGAAGAAAGGTTGTAAATAGAGAGGTCATGACTGGGAAGGTAAACAACTGAAACTTAAGTGCAGATATAGATAATTTGGACAAATTCCTACATCCAAAGATCAAGGAAAGATTGATAAAGTCAGATTACAAAATTTAGAGTGACAATGTGATTTTTTTGTGAAATTTAAAGTTTTGTTTACTGGCTTGGTAAAATTGTAAAGTGGTTGAATTTCACTCTCATCAGATGCTTTTACAAAGAAAAGATCATTTGCAATGTGAAATGTTTACAGTGGAAACAGTAAAGATTTGTTTAAAAATGAAATTTGAGATTAAAATCCGCTTACAGCACGTAGATGGCAGTGGTCGTAAACTGCAATTGCATGTCAGAGAGACTGTTGTTTGATGTCTCAAACAAGTGAAAGAGGGTTGCTCTCAATTTGCCATCTGTGTCAATTTAACTTTATATTAGAGTTGATTTTAAAGGCTTTATAACAATTGTTACAGATTAATATCCTTCCTAATCTGCTATACTATTAATAAAGTTAGTACAGAATGTGTAAGATTTCTTAGTGAAAAGCAAGTATTTGGGTTATTGGTATATAATGTGGTGCAGCTGGTAAGTCTCTGGGAAGAAATAAAACTGTCAGAAGCATTGTAAGATCCCAAAGATAGATGAGCTGAAAATGTGTTGCTGGAAAAGCGCAGCAGGTCAGGCAGCATCCAGGGAACAGGAGAATCGACGTTTCGGGCATAAGCCCTTCTTCAGGAAGCCCTTCCTCATTCCTGAAGAAGGGCTTATGCCCGAAACGTCGATTCTCCTGTTCCCTGGATGCTGCCTGACCTGCTGCGCTTTTCCAGCAACACATTTTCAGCTCTGATCTCCAGCATCTGCAGACCTCACTTTCTCCCCAAAGATAGATGATGAAGACATCTGATAAACATCATGAGATTATGGGAGGACCTAGGGCAGTCCGTCGAGTTGCCATCATTGATCATGGATTGTATGTACAGCTTAGGGGAATGTGGCTAACAATGACATCAATGTTGCATGTCATTATTATAACGAAGGGTATAAAAATATATTTCACTGGGGAGCTCAGTGGCTTTCCGATCTGAGCTGTGATTAAGAGGGCAATTAAGCCCCATGTGAAAGGCAGATTTGGGGTGTCTCTGGCTTCTCCCACAAATGTGGCAATAGAACTCTAAATAAAGGCCACTTTGGCGAAGAAACGCAGAACTTAAGACTCGTCTTTGGTAGGCAAATCAAAGGTAAATCTAAGATTACAAAGAGGTATTGGTCAACGAGGTGAGGAGTGGGAGAGGGTTTAATTTTGTTAAGTGTGAGTTAAGGATATAAAGATAGAACATACAAATTATTAGTAGGGCCTGGATAGTGTTGTATAATAGAGAGACCTAGGGGTTCAGGTACATAATTCTTTGTAGTTTGTATCACAGCTGGTTAAGAAGGGGTTTAGTATGCTTGCCTTCATTGTTCAGTGTTGAAACTTTATTGCTGGAACAGCACAGCAGGTCAGGCAGCATCCAGGGAACAGGAGATTCGACGTTTCGGGCACAGGCCCTTCTTCAGGAAGCCCTTCCTCATTCCTGAAGAAGGGCTTATGCCCGAAACGTCGAATCTCCTGTTCCCTGGATGCTGCCTGACCTGCTGTGCTGTTCCAGCAATAAAGTTTCAACTTTGATCTCCAGCATCTGCAGACCTCACTTTCTCCTTCATTGTTCAGTCCCTTGAGTACAAGAGTTGGGAAGTCCTGTTGCGGTTGCAGAGGACATTGCTGAGGCTTCTTCTGGAGTACTGTGTGCAGTTCCAGTCTCCTGTTGAAGAAATGATATTGTTCAACTGGAGAGGGTTGAGAAAAGATTTTGCGGCATGTTGCCTGGAGTAGACTGAAAAGGCTGGATTTTTTTTTTCCACTGGAGCGTAGGAGGTTGAGGGGTGACCAAATTGATGTTTATAAAATGAGGGGAATAGATTAAGTGAGTAACAAAAGTCTTTTCCCTTGGGTGGGTGACTTCAAAACTAGGGAAGCACATTTTTAAGGCGAGAGGAAATATTTTAAAAAGGAAAGGAAGGGTATTTTTTTTTAAACAAGGTGATTCATGTGTGAAATGTGAGGGAGAAGTGGATGTATGCCCGGTCGTAATGTTTATAAAAGACATGTTGATAAATTTACACCAATGGGAAAGTTTTGGAGCTGTATGGGCCAAAAGCAGGCAGATGGGACCAGTTTAGTTTGGGAACATGGTCGGCGTGGGCTGGTTGGACCGAAGGGTCTGTTTCATGCTGTATGACTGTGAGAGAGTACAGCTGCAATGGGCTGAATGGACCTCAACCCCAGTGCTCTGTGATACTGTTCCATTCACTGTGAATGGTGAAGCTCATCCCAGGGCAGGGAGAGAGAGGATCCCATCACTTACCTCACAATGGGGCCCAGCTGATTGACAGGTGTATGCATGCACAGGTTTCCTAATGCAAGGGGAGTGCTGCTGGGGTTTGAGGATTCGAATGCAGCCAATTTAAACCAAGGTAAATGATTGTCATTTCGAGGTTTCTGCTTTGGACTGACAGTACATTTTCGTGAACTTCTTTTGCAGGATATTAATTGAGAATAATTTGCACTCCAGGATCTCAAAACACGTTCTGACAGAGTCAGCAGAGCCATCAGGACCTGAATATTATTGGCGTTTACTGTGGAAGGAAAAAGGTTTGTCTATGGGAAAAATATTTCCAAAATGGTTGTAATTCAAAACACAGCAAGTTGTTCAGGCTCCTGTGTCTGGGCCCTGCAGCTGAGGAAGGAGATATTGCCTTGACGGGGGCCGGGGCACAGATTTATACAGGTAACACCTCATCTCTTGGGACAAACTGTTATATTTACTCCCAGTCTCACACTTCACGATTAGAGCCTATAAGTTTCTCATTGTCTAAAGAGCTGCAAATTCCCATTTTTAAATTTGTTATGAATTTGCAATCCAGCACCCCTTCTGCTGGGATGTTCCAGATCCCGACAACTCTCTGTTGATCCAGAAACTGCAGAATTCTGTGTGAAGTCTGGAGGGTTATTAAGGGTTATATTGAGAAATGGGAGACTCTTCCCCGAGCTCCCATGGAGCTTCACTGCACGAGTCAGAGTGGTCCCTGTGAGTGCTGCTTCGCTAAACAAGACCGCTTTGGAGTTGTGTGAAATCGGTGAGACAGGGTGACGGTAAAGCTGAAAGAATGAGAGCTGTCTCAGTCTGGGCAATTCAGAAAGTGACATGCTCCCAACAGAAACAGCCATTTGGTGAGTGATACCTGCAGAATATTTTCTTAGATGTTTTAAAGGACAGTAAATATAGAGGTTTTCAATTACAATAGAAGATCTTGAAATGAAGAGAGGTCCCTCACTGAATTACATTCTCTTGAAGGGAGTAACTAGCTTAATCTCGAGAGAAGTCACGACAGGAGACCTTCGATTCTTTCCTTGCACAATGTGGCAAATAAGGGAGACTTTCGGTATCCCTGATGGCTACCCATGCAGAAAGTGTGTCCATCCGCAGCTACGGGATGACCGCCTTTTAGAGCTGGAGCAGCAGGTGGATTCACACTGCAAGTGAAGGTTGCCTGGGCAGAAGGGGAATGGGTGACCATCAGACAAAGGAAAAGGCTCGGGAAGGAAGTGCAGCAGTTTGCTGTGATTGTTCCCATCTCAAACGGACATATCACTTTGGATACTGTTGTGGGAGAGGTAGCAAACAGCCAAGTTCATGCACCACATGGGTTGCTGTACTACCCAGAACAGAAGGAAAATGAGTGCCAGAGCTACAGTGATAGGGTACTCAAAAGTAAGGCCTACAGCCAAGTGTTTTTGTGGCTGCAGACATGTATCCAGGATGGTACGTTGCCTCCCTGGTGCCGGGATCAGGGATATCATGAAGCGGCTACAGGAAATACTGGAGCTGGAGGGTGAATGGCCAGTGGTTGTGGTCGGCTACGTACTAGTGACCGAGGGACACAAAGGACTGAAAGCTGAATACAGGAAGAGAGGGAGTACTTTAAAATGCAGCGCCGCAAATGCTGCAATGTCAGGTTCAGTCCCAGTGTCACGTGCACGTAAGAGCAGGAATAGGAGGATAGATCAGATGAATTTGTGGTTGGAGAAATGGTGAAGCAGAGCAGGGTTCAGAATCTGAGGCATTGGGACAGTTTCTGGGAAAGTTGTATATGTTTGACCAATAATATACGCGGGCAGAGCGGGGACAAATTTTCTCACGGGGCTTTTGCGAGTTCTGTTGGTGAAGTTTTGATGTAGTATAGCAGGGGAATGGGAACCTAAGTGTTGGCTTGGCAGTTGGGTCAGGTTCAGGTCAGGAAACAGGAGGCAGCACATTAGTTATTGATGTCGTCAATGGCTCAGAAAAACAAATGAGGATTAAACAAGGATCGAATGTCTCATCATATGTCCATCATAATATCTCAGGAATCAGTCTGGTGAACCTTTGTTTCCTTCTCTCATTAGCCAGAGGATACGTTCTTGGGAAAAGAAAGCAAAAGTACACATATTATTCCAGGTGCCCTTATCGAAATATATCCCTTCTCCTGTATTCAAATCCTCTCACTCTGAGGCCAACGTATCATTTGCGTTCTTCACTGCATGCTGCGACTACTGAAAGAGTTAGAGAAACACAAATGATGTAAAATTATTGTATGCAGTTTCCCCATTACATCCGTGCTGGTCAGCAAGTACCTACAGATGCCAGTCCCATTTCCCAGTAATCAGTATATAACCTGTTATTTACAGTACTTTGTATGATCATGTAAATGCTTAAAGTCAGGCAGCACAGAAACAGATTCTTCCGTCCAACCAGTTCACAACAAAGATAATCTCAAACTAAACTAGTCCCACCCGCCTACTCCTGGCCCATATCCCTCCAAACCTCTGCTGTTCATGTACTTATCTAAGTGTCTTAAATGTTGGAACCATACTTACAGCTAACACTTCTTCAGGAACTTCATTCCACACTCAAACTGCCCTCTGCCTAAAACAAAATTGCTCCTCATATCTTTTTAAAATGTTTTTCCTCTCACCTTAAAAATATGCCCCCTAGTCTTGAAATCCCCCATTCTTGGGAAAAGACCTACCATTAACTCTATCCATACCCCTCATGACCTAATAAACCTCTGTAAGTTCATTTCTTAAGCTCCAATGCCGCAGTGAAGAAAAGTCCCAGCCTATCCAGCCTTTCTTTATATCTCAAACCTTCCACTCCCAGCAGCATCTTGGTAAATCTCTTCTGAACCCTCTCCAGCTTTAGTAATATCTTTCCTTTAACTGGCCGACCAGAACTGGGCACAGTACTTCAGAAACTGCACCACCAATGTTCTGTCCAACCTCAACGTGGCATCCCAACTCCTCGACTCGAAGTACTGAGCGGTGAAGGCAAGCACTCTAAAAACTTTTTTAACCACCCAATCAATAAGTGATGCAAATGTCAAAGAATTATGTAACTGGGCCACTAGCTCTCTCACTTCTCCAACATTAGCCTAGGCCCATGTTTGTTGTAGCAAAATACAATACCTTGCTTTTATCCACATTGAACTCCATCCAACTCTCCTCAGCCCATTGACCCATTTGATCAAGATCCCTTTGTAATGTTAGAAAACTTTTTCACAATCCGCTATGCCACCAATTTTGGTGTTGTCTGCAAAAGTACTCACCATACCTTCTATATTCTCATCTAATATTTCCTGCATTTGCCACCATTTCCGATTCTCTCTGTGTCTCTCTCTCTTTCTCTCACACACACACACTCTTGCTTGTCACAAGCTGATTATCTCGGGATTTGGAACATTTAAGAAAAAAGCATCATTTGGACTGGAGAGAAACATGTCACCTGCGTGTGGGAGAATCCTGAAGATTCATCTGAAACACCAACACAGTGACACTGGGGAGAGACTGTGAAAATGTGGAGATTGTGGAAAAGGATTCTGTTACTCATCCCAGCTGGAAATTCACCAGCGAGTTCACACTGGGGAGAAACCATACACCTGCTCTGCCTGTGGGATATGATTCGCCCAGTCGTCCAACCTGCTGAAACACTGGTGAGTTCGCACTGGGCAGAAACCATTCATCTGTTCGGAGTGTCGGAATTCATTCACTCGGGTTTCCAGTCTCCTGATACATCAGAGAATTCACACTGAAGAAAGACTGTTCATTTGTTCTGTAAGGGGGGAATGGCTTCACTCGGTCATCAGAACTACTGGAATACCAATGAGCTCATACCGGAGAGAGACCATTCACATGCTCTGAGTGTGGGGAAAGGATTCACTTGTTCATCTGACCTCAAACACCAGCGAGTCACACTGGAGAAAGACCATTCACCTGCCTCTTTTGTGAGAAGGGATTCACTTGGTCATCTGGCCTACTCAAACACCAGCAAGTTCACACTGGGGCGAGACCATTCACCTGTTCTGATTGTGGATAGGGGGTTTACCGCTTATCTGACCTGCAGGTACACCAGAGCGTTCACACTAGAGAGAGAACACTTCCTTGTTCTGAGCCTGCTGAGACCCCAGCGAGTTCACACTGGGGAGAGACCATTCATCCCACACTCAGAGTGTGGGAAAGCATTCACTCCGAGAACTCACCTACTGACACACCAGCAAGTTCACACTGAAGAGAAACCGTTCACTTGATTCCTGTGTAAGAAGGGATTCACTTGCTTATCCAAAGCGTTAACATATCAGCAAATTCACAAAGAACCACAGTTGAAGGATTTTGCTCTTTCTCACACCAAGCAATGAACTGTGCTCTTTGCACATTTCTTCTGATGTTACTAATCCCTGCTCAATTAAAGTTATTGATACTTTCAATAAAATAGTAGTAACGATTGTGCATCTATCAGATAGGTTTTGGATATTATCACTTTGTCATGGTACATCAACACATTAACACTGGGTTAAGACTGTCCACCTGCACAGTTGGTAATAAGGGATTTCCTGGTTCGTCTGCCCCTTTCTGAATTGTGACTGAGCACCACACTTGGTCTTTCAGCTTCATCTTCTCTTTGTTTCACCTAACTCCCTGTTTTCACCCAACCCCAAAACACTTTCATCTTGCCAAACAGCATTCCCAGTGCAGCCTAGGCATTTTAATTTTCTGCTCACACCCACTCTGATCCCAGTGTCCTGTACTGTCCCAGTGAAGCTCAGTGGGACCTCAGGGAAGAGTATCCTTTCTTTAATTCAGCTATTTATAATTCTCTGGACTCAGCATGGAATTTAGCAGTTTCTGAGTCAAGAGAGTTTGAAGAATCTGAAAAGGTGCTGAATCTTGATGCCATAAAACATTTTAAAAGGGAATTTGCAGATGATGAGGAATTTATCGGTTAAAATCATGAAGTGGGTGACTTGAACATTTCATTCAAAGAGATGACGTATTATTTAGATAAATCTGTCCTCCCTCTCGGGCCAATAGCTCCTTCCTCAGTTGCAGGCCCCAGAACTGAATGCATACCTCAAGGGTGGTTTACCCACCAATTTGAACACTTTGCTGCTTTTGAAGTGACAATCATGTCGGAGATATTTTCCCCACACATAAAACAAACCTTTCCACTTACACAGTGAATGCCAATGGAATTCAAATCCAGATGGCTCTGCAGACTCTGTCAGAATGTGTTTTGAGATCTTGGTGTGCAAATTATTCTCAATTAATATCCTGTAAAATGAGTTCACAAAGGAAAAATCCATTGTCAGTCCAGGATAGAAATCTGGAAAGGGCAAACATGTCAGAGAGGGAAACTAAAATTTAAAAGAGACTGAAGGAGCAACTTTTTCATGAAGACAGTGATACGGGTATGGAATGAGCTGCCAGAAGAAGTGGTGAAGGCTGGTACAATTACAACATTTAACAGGCATCTGGTTGGGTATATGAATGGCAAGGGTTTAGAGGGATATGGGCCAAGTGCTGTCAAATGGGACTGGATTAATTTAGGATATCTGGTCGTCATGGATGATTTGGACTGAAGGGTCTGTTTCCATGCTGTACGACTCTGTGACTCTAGAACGTTTTTGAGTTTTATGTGTCTGTCAATCCTCTTTTTCAAATCACCACGCCCTGCCCTCAACCCCAACCACAAAGGAATCCGAGCATCTTCACCTTGCCCCAACAAAGATGGTCACCCAGGCTGTTAATGCCAGAGGCCTGGAGCCACATTCCCTTTGCTCCCGTTTCTAATTCAGATCTAGCACACTATATCTGGGTCTTGAAGAAGGGTTACACCCGAAACATTGACTTCTCCACTTGCTGATGCTGTCAGGTTTGCTGTGTTCTTCCAGCCTCTTGCCTGTCTACTTTCGATTCCAGCATCTGCAGTTTTTCTGTCTCTAACCCCGCTTGGTCCTCCAGTCCTGTCCCTGCTTGGTCCTCCAGTCGCGCCCTCTCCTTCTATTGGTCCGTAGCTGCCGTCCATCAGCCGGGGCCCATTGTGAGGTAAGAGGCAGGAGCCTATCTCTTTGTGGTCCAGGGGTGAGTGTCATGTTTACAATAAATGGTGCAGTGTATAATATGTATCCCAGAGCACAGGGAATTGCTGGCCATTTGGTCCATTGGGATTGTACTCTCTCATTCGCTGCCAATCTATCCCAAATTCCCTGCAATTGCCCCATCTGGCTGCAAGTTAAATTTCAACTCTACAATAACTGCTGAATCTGCATCCAGCTGCCATTCAGACTATTCTAGGTCGTTGGAACTCACTGAGTAAAATAATCTTTACGTTTTCACCCTGCATTATTTCCCAATTATCTGGCTCCTAAACCTTGTGACAATGTTAGTAATTTCTCACTTTATGCAAATGAAGTCTATTGGAAACAAATCTACACCTTGACTGCATAACCTTCTCAGCTTCAAGGAGAATTGTCTGAGCTTTAGCTACCTCTCCACAAAACAAAAACCCATCTTAATTTTAATTAATGCACAGTTTATGTTCTTTGCTATCCAGACCAGTATTTATTTTCCACCCATATTTGACTTGGAGAAAGTGGTGGTGAACTGCCTTCTTGAACTGTGTAGACCACGTATTGTTAGTACACCACAATGCGATTTGGAAGATAATCTCCTGCGGTCTCACAACTTTCTCTATGTCTGTAAATCCCTTCAATGTCACCATCCTCCCTGTCTCTGTCAACCCTTCCAGTATCAGAATTAGAGTCAAAAGGTGTGGCGCTTGAAAAGCACAGTAGGTCATGCAGCACCTGAGGAGCAGGAGAGTTGATATTTCAGACAAAAGCATTTCATCAGGAATGTGCTTCTTCGAGGCCACACTTTTCAACTCTGACTCAGCATATGCTGTCCTTACTTTCTCCTCATGTCAGAATTAGCTATGGTTTACAAATGTTGGTGTTATGGACAGTGTATTTCAATGGCACCTTGATCAGATGTGCCAATGGGCTAAGGAATGGTTGATGGAGTTTAGATTGGATAGATTTGAGCTATTACATTTTGCTAAGGCAAACCAGGTAGGAATTATACAGTCAATGGGAAGGCCATGGGCAGTGTTGCTGAATAAAGAGACCGAGGGCAGCAGCTGCGTATTTCATTGTAAGTAGATTTGCAGGTAGACAGGGTAGTGAAGAAGGCGTTTGGCACACTTGCCTTCATTTGTCAGTGCACTGAGTATAGCAGTTGGGGTGTTTTGTCGCAGCTCTAATAGACATTGGTCAGGCCTGTTTTAGAATACTGCTTTAAATTCTGGTCTCCTTGCTATGGAAAAGATGTTGTTAAACATGTGAGGGTGCAAAAATAATTCACAAGGGTGTTGACAGGATTGGAGTGTTTGAGATATTGGAAGAGGCTTGGGCAATTTTTTCTCTGGAATGTCGGAGGCTGCTTTATAGAGGTTTATATGATCATGAGGGCAATTGATAGGGTGAATAGCCAAGGTCTTTTTTATGGGGTAGGACTCCAAAACGAGTGGGTATAGGTTTGATGCCATTCCTGAAGAAGGGCTTATGCCCGAAATGTCGATTCTCCTGTTCCTTGGATGCTGCCTGACCTGCTGCGCTTTTCCAGCAACACATTTTCAGATCTGATCTCCAGCATCTGCAGTCCTCAGTTTCTCCTTGAAGATTTTAACCTACTGCGACTCCTCTTGCAAGGATGCCTTCCTTGAAGAAGCTGTCTTCCTCCCTCTCCTGAAGAAGGGCTTATGCCCGAAACGTCGATCCTCCTGTTCCTTGGATGCTGCCTTACCTGCTGCACTTTTCCAGCAACACATTTTCAGCAGAGGTTTAATGTGACAAGGGTAAGATTTGAAAGATTTGACCTCGGGCAACTTTTTCATGCAGAAGGTGGAACCAGATGCCAGAGGAGTTGGTGGAAGTGGATACAATTACAACATTTAAAAGGCATCTGGCTGGGTAGATGAATAGGAAAGTTTTAGAGGGATATGTGCGAAATGCTGGCAATTCGGACTAGATTAGTTTAGGATATCTGTTGGCACAGAAAAGTTGGACTGAGAATCTGTTTCCATGCTGTATAACTCTTACTATCTCTGTAAATTCCCCGGTCCCTGCAACAGTACCTAGCTCTGTAATTTTCTCCAGCCTGTAACCTGTTCCAGCCCCAGCATAACTTGCTTTCTATGTAATCTAGTCCAGAGTCACAGTCCTCCCTATCAGTGTAACCTCATCCAGCTTCACAACCCTCCCCTACCTCTCTGATCCCCCACAGCCTCACAATTCTCCCTATCTCTAATAACACCTCCCCCCCCCTCCAAACCTACAGTTTCACAACCTTCCCTATCTCTCTAATTTCCTCAACCTCAGAGCCCTGGTTATTTGTGTAACAACTGTCCAATTGCAGAATCATCTCTGATGTTAGATAATGTGTTGTAATTTTTTGAAGTGCGAGCTAGTTGGGATGCCTTGTTTCTTGTGACCAGTTGGGGAGACCTGCTGCTTCCGATATGATGTCTCTCTTTGAGATGTATGGAGCCGAAATCTGGTCTCACGCTGACACTGACATGCCACATTACACATTACTGTGAGAAACAGAACATTGTCCTGTTCTGGCAAAGAACATGTACAGGGCACACTCAACTGATGGGAACTGGGGAGGCAGTTCAAGAACTTGGACAGTGTACTGGGAGACAGCATGTTGATACTGTCTGGTGTTAGTGAGCTGTGGGATGGGTATTGACCAGTACCAAATCCCTCCACCCTCCCCCATCCTCACTCGTGCTCTTACTCTGCTGCACACCAGCTGGTGGAGATAGGTGACAAGTTTGTAAGTTGTCGTGGTTGTGTTCGCCGAGCTGGGAATTTGTGTTGCAGACGTTTCGTCCCCTGACTTGGATCTCAGCAATTGATGGTGGTCAAATGTAGGTCAGCAATATGGAAACTGTCAGAAATCAAGGAGCACTGGGTTCCGGTTGTCAGTTCCAGCTGTCCGCTGCAGTGGCCGGTATGTTGGGTCCAGGTCGATGTGCTTATTGATTGAATCTGTGGATGAGCACTATCAATAAGCACATCGACCTGGACCCAATATACTGGCCACTGCAGCGGACAGCTGGAACTGACAACCGGAAGCGGCAGATACAAATCACTATAAATGCTGGAGGAAACATCACAGAAGCGCTTCACATGAGGCTCCCAAGCACTGAGGATGTCACCTAGACAGGGGACGAAACGTCTGCAACACAAATTCTCAGCTCGGCGAACAGAACCACAACAACGAGCACCTGAGCTAAAATCTTCTCCCAAACTTTGTAAGTTGTATTATCCTGTTTAAGACATCTCCTGCACAGACATGGTCATGACCTTCATGGGTCCAGTTCAGAGCTATACTTGAAGTTCCTCAGAAGCAGTTTCTCTCTCCGACCAGGTGCAGGTGAGAAACATTCCCCGTAGCGTGACCATGTACAGCCGAGGGGAGAACACGAGACTGGCACAGCCCAGAGACCACGTTACCTTCACCGGCAACTTCCTCACCATGATGTGGACCAGGTTCAGGCAGGTAGTTCAGGTAAGGGCTTGAGGGGACAGGTCAGACTGGAGTCCAGCTGTTGAGTATAGGACCTGGGAGGTCATGTTATGGCTACACAGGACACTGGTTAGATCACTTTTGGAATATTGTGCGCAGTTCTGGTCTCCCTCCTATCGGAACGATGTTGTGAAACTTGAATAGGTTCAGAAAAGATTTACAAAGATGTTGCCAGGATTGAAGGTTTGGGTACAGGGAGAGGCTGAATAGGCTGGGGCTGTTTTCTCTGGAGCATCAGTGGCTGAGGGGGTGACCTTATAGAGGTTTATAAAATCATGGGTAGGATAAATAGACAAGGTCATTTCCCTAGGGTGGGCGAGTCCAGAACTCAAAGGCATATGTTTAGGATGAGACAGGAAAGATATAAAAGGGACCTAAGGGGCAACCTTTTCACACAGAGGGCAGTGCTTCTATGGAATGAGCTGCCAGCAGAAGTAGTGGAGTCTGGTACAATTACAGCATGTTAAAAGGCGTCTGGATGGGTATATGATTAGGAAGGGTTTCAAGAGAAATGGGCCAAGTGCTGTCAAATGGGACTAGATTAGATTAGGATATCTAGTCGGCCTTAACAAGTTGGACCGAAGGGTCAATTTTGGTGCTATACACCTCTATGACTCTCTGACTGTCAGTCTCTGGAATCTCCTACAACCTCACAACCTTCCATGCACCCAGTGCTCCTTGATTTCTGACAGTTTCCATATTGCTGACCTACATTTGACCACCATCAATTGCTGAGATCCAAGTTGTCTCTCCTCATTGAAGATCTTAAGATCAACCTGTTTGGCCATGTGTGAACTGTTGTGCAAGGTTTTACAGTTCTGTATAAATACAAGTCATTGATGTTACCTGCAATGGTCAATCTCAACAAGATGACAGACCAAGCTTGTGTCCACTGAAGTTCAGAAGAGTTAGAGGTAACTTGGTTTAGACTGAGGGGACTTGACCATCCACAGTCAGACGAAATCTTAATGAATCACAAAGCAGGCTCGATGGGCCAAATGGCTTATTCCTGCATCTATCTCTTATTTTCAGCCATAGCGATTCAAGCACCCCATGCCCACAACTCTCAAAGGGGCCCTGTTCATCTAAGCTTGACAATTCCAAAGATGTGCAGGTTAGCTGAATTGGCCATTCTAAATTACCTGAGTGTTAGGTGCACTAGTCAGGGTTTAAATGTAGAGTAATAAGAGACTCAACTGCGCAATGCAGGATCAGGAGTGTGAGGCAACCGTGTCATCAAATGTTTTGGAGCTGCCCTTTCTGGTAGCTACAGTGCTCCTGCCCACCTTATAGAGGTTTATAAAATCATGAGGGGCATGGATAGGGTAAATAGACAAGGTCTTTTCCCTGGGGTGGGGGAGTCCAGAACTAGAGGGCATAGGTTTAGGGTGAGAGGGCAAAAATCTAAAATGGTCCAAAGGGACAACTTTTCCACACAGAGTGTTGCGGCTGCGGAATGAGCTGCCAGAGGAAGTGGTGGAGGCTATTAAAATCGCATTATTTAAAAGGTAGGTGAGTCGGTATATGAATAGGAACGGTTTCGAGGGATATGGATCAAGTGCTGGCAAATGGGATTAGATTAGGTTAGGAAATCTGGTCGGCATGGACGAGTTGGGCCGAAGGGTCTGATTCTGTGGTGTACATCTGTTTGATTCCAACATTTCTGACGGACCAGCGCTAGGACCCGGTAGGCACAGAAGCCTGGAAGCGCCGCCCATAAGTGCGTCACAAAGCGGACCATGCATGTGCCGTACTCCCGAGGGAGCCAAGATGGCGGAGGCTAACCAGGATCTGATCCCAGCTAAAATCCCAGAACAATATACATGCGGGATTTGCAGGTTGTGAATCGAAGTTTGAGGTACAGTATTTAGTAAGCGTTTGCGAACACTCCGGCATTGCCTCCGCCGTCCCGCAGACCCTCCCCCGCGCCTGGAGATGTGATGAAAAAAACCCTCTATGAACATTGGTATTAATGTAACTGCGCATGCCCAATACTCTAGCGGAGGGGAAACTGCACATGCGCACCTTTCATCACCGCGGCGCATGGTGGGTAAAGGCATTGTCATTTGCCTGTCCTCGGATGCTGCCTGAATTGCTGTGCTCTTCCAGCACCACTGATCTAGAATCTGGTTTCCAGCATCTGCAGTCATTGTTTTTACCACCTTTATGACATTGAAGGAGCCAGAGTTGGACTGAGGTGCACAAAGTTAAAAATCACACAACACCCAGGTTACAGTCCAACAGGTTTATTTGGAAGCATTAGCTTTCGGAGCGCTGCTCCGTCAGCAGGTGGTTGTGGAAAATACGAGAGTAGGACAGAGAATTTATCGCGAACGTTTACAGTGTGATGCAACTGAAATTATATATTGGTCTTTTTCAACATATAATTTCCATTGCATCACACTGTAAACTTCTGCTATAAATTCTGTGTCCTCCGATCTTAACCTCCGCAACCACCTGATGAAGGAGCAGCGCTCCGAACCTGTTGGACTGTAACCTGGTGTTGTGTGATTTTTAACTTTGTACCCCTCTGGGTCACTCACCATCCTGCTCTGGAACGGTATCAGCTCTCCTTCATTTTCCCCGGGTCGGAATCCTGGCATTCCCTCCCTCATGTCGGTGTGGGTGCACTGCAGCGGTTCAAAATGCAGCTCACGGTTTTGTTTGGAGGAGCCGGTGTTGGACTGGGAAGTACAAAGATAAAGATCACACAACACCAGGTTACAGTCCAACAGGTTTATTTGGAAGCACTAACATTCAGAGTGCTGCTCCTTTAGGTGGCTGTGGAGTACAGCCACAAGGCACAGAATTTACAGCAAAAGATTACAGTGTCATGCAACTGAAATGATGCATTGAAAGAAAACTTAGATTGCTGTTAAGTCTTTCATCTTTTAGAATGACCATGTTGTTTTCAGTTCTTTCATATATAAAACCCAGAACCTTCTTTGAAGTTGCATTCTCAAATGAACTTTAACAAAAGCTGCCATATCAGCCCAGATAATGCACTGAATGTGTGAGTCTGCCTGTACCTCAACGTTCAGATTGGTTCTAATCTAAAAAAGGGATTGACAGAATCTTACATGGATTTGTGCAGTTTTTGAGCAAGATAAAATGTAATTCTGCAAGTACAAATTCACCCCACTAACCTATATGTTGTGTGTGGATGTGGATATGTGTGTGGGGGGGAGGGGGGAGGGGGGGGGAAAGGGTTATAAGGCTGTGAGAAGGTGCATGTGGGAGTGTATGTGTGAGCATATGAGAGAGAGCTTATGTATGAGAGAGGGTCTGTGTGCGTGTGTGCATCTGTAGGTGTGTGTGTGTAGGAGTGTCAATGTCTATGTGTGTATAGTGCAGTGGGGTCACCTATAGTGTGATATGGACTCAAGGTCCCGTTTGAGGCCATCCTCATGGGTACCAAACTTGGCGATCAACTCTGCTTGGACACTTTGCACTGTTGCTCGTTCCGAAGTCCATCTTGTAGGATGGTCAACCGAAGGTCCGAGGCCGAATGTCTCAGACCGCTGAAGTATTCTCCGACTGCGAGGGAATACTCCTGTCTGTTGATTATTATGCAGTGTCCATTCATCCGTTACCGTAGCCTCTGCTCATTCTCACCAATGTACCATGCCTCAGGGCACCATTGCCTGCAGCATATGAGATAGACAACGTTGGCCAAGTCACATGAGTACCTGGCAAGTACATGGTGGAAGGTGTCCCCACATGTAATGGTGGTATCTGTGTCAACACTCCGACACATCTTGCAGCGTCTACCAGAACAAGGTTGTATGGTGATTTCCTGAAAGCCGGAAAGTTTGCTGTGAACAATGATCTGTTTGACGTTTGGCGGTTGTTTAAAGTCAAGAAGCGGAGGCGTGGGGAAGGTCTTGGCAAGGTGCTCATCCTCATTGATAATGTGTTGCAGGCTGCAAAGAACATAGCGTAGTTTTTCGACTCTTGGGAAATACTGGACAACGAAGAGTACCCGGTCGTTTGCAGCTCCTGTCTGTCTCCTGAGGAGGTCGTTACGCTTTCTCACTGTGGCACATCGGAACTGGTGGTCGATGGGTTGAGCATCGTACCCCATTCTTATGAGGGCATCCTTGAGTACCATCAGGTTCCTGTCAAGTTCCTCCTCATCTGAACAGATCCTATGTATGCGTAGTGCTTATCCGTAGGGAATGGCAGTTTTAATATGTTTAACGTGCAAGGTGGAAGAGTGTAGTATTGTGAGGTTATCTGTGGGTTTTCGGTAGAGTGAGGTGCTGAGGTCCCCATCCTTGATGGAGATGCATGTGTCCAAGAATGATACAGATACTAGAGAATAGTCCATGATGAGTTTGATGGTGAGAAACTCTGTGATATCACTGTGTAGTTGTTTCAGTGTCTCCTTGCCATGGGACCATAGGAAGAACATGTCATTGATATACCTGGTGTATAGTTTTGGTTGGAGGTCCTGCATATAGAATAAGTCTTGTTTGAACCTGTGCATGAAAATGATGGCATATTAGAGTGCAATTTTGTTTCCTCTGGCTGTTCATGCCACACTACAGGTGACCCAACTGCACTACATATGTGTGCACACACACTCCTACAGACCCATAAGCTCACGCAGACCCTCTCTCATATACAAGCTCTCTCTCATACACTCACACACGCACCCTCTCACAGTCACTCATACCCCCCTGCATGCACACACCCACATGCACACATATTTAAGTTTGTGAGGTGAACTTGTACTTGCAGAATTACATTTTTATTTTGCTCATAAACTGCATGAATCCATGTAAGATTCTGTCAATCCTTTTTTTTAAGATTAGAAACAGTCTGAACATTGGGGCACAGACAGCCTCACACAGGGCACCTCACACCTTTAATGCATTATCTGGCCAACATGACCCCTATTGTTAAAGTTCACTTCAGAAGGTAACTTTAAGAAAGTTCTGGGATTTAGATATTAAAAAAACTGAAACCAGCATGCCCATTCTGAAAGATGCAAGACTTACCAAACAATTTAGGTCTTTTTCAATATATAATTGCAGTTATATCACACTGTAAACCTTTCCTATAAATTCTGTGTCCTACAACTTTATACTCCATAACCACCTGATAAAGGAGCAGCACTCCGAAAGCTAGTGCTTCCAAATAAGCATTTTGGACTATAACCTGGTGTTGTGATTTTTATCTCTCCCATTGGTAGCAATGTCACGGCGCATGCCCCTACTCCAGTGGGAAGGGGAACTACACCTGCATACCTTCATTACTGTGGCAGATGCTGGGTAAAGGCACTGTTATTGCTGACATTGTTAGCTATAATTTCGACGTGCCGGTGTTGTACTGGGGTGGGAAAAGCTAAAAAGCTCCATGACATTGTAACCCTTTTGCTATAAATTCTGTGAGATATGGTCATGTTCCACACCTACCTGATGAAGAGGCAGCGCCACCAACAGGAGGTTAATAGAAAGAAGAACTAAAGGAGGAGTGAAATTGAGCCAGTGTCGGAAAGGGAGGAAAGGCATTGAGCCAGGCATGAGGGTGGGAGAGCAGGAATGAAGCAAGGGGTGGAAGGGGGATGAAAGTAATGGATTGAAGGAGGATGGTAGCAGAATGGAGTTGGTGTGGAGAGGAGGGAGAATAATGGAGTGAGGGAGGGGGAAGAGGAATCGAGCTGGAGTGGGAGGAGGGAGATTAATGGAGCTGGAAAGTGGGGGAGGGGAATGGAATGGAGCCAGGGCCTAAGCAGTGGGAGAGGAATGCAACCTGTTGAGTGTAGGGAAGAGAAGAGGAGAATACATCCAAGGTGAGGCGAGGAGAGGAATTGCATGCAAGGTGAGAGTAATGGAGTATAGGGTGGGACAAGGACTTGAACTAGGGGTTCGGGGTGGAGAGTAATGGACATATCATTCTAGGAATGGGGAAACGAATGGAGCCAGGTGTAGAAGGAGGTAGGAGAGGAATGAAGTCAGGTATTAACAGTGCCCAAGTCCTCAATAAGATCATGCAGGATCCACGCTTGCAACTCTGTGGCATTTTCTGAGAAACAGTTTCAAACAGAGTCGAGTGCATGTGCGATCATCTTGGTAATGTAAAATGAGTGGACAATGCTTCATGTTCTCAGTGGCCAGAAGACTGGGTGAATGGTCAACTCTTCTGATCCAACTCCCCCAATAATGTTCTGACTACTCTCTCATTCCCTCACATGCCCTTTGTGCTCTTCCTCACTCTGCCCCATGTTTCCTACTCATGGTCTCATTCATTCATCTCTCTGGCACTTGTAATCTTCATGTTGTGACCACACTTCTTAAACTCTGGGCTCTCTACACCTCTTCACCTCCTTTTGTTCCTCTCCTACTCACACTCTATCCCTCTTTACCAGTTTTTCCCTGAATTACACCCCATTCACTCTTTGTTCCGAGCTCTCTCGGTCTTTTGCTTTTCCCTTCTCTTTTTTTCTCGTTCACCATTTCTTTCCTGCTTCCCATCACAGGGGAACTTTTGGATGGTCCAGACTTTTTTTTTAAACAAGCTGGCAGCTTTCATGCTCACACGTTCCTCTTGTCTGCCCCAGAAATTATTGGACTCTTTCAGCTCCATATCATTGTATTCTTTTGTCTTTTGGTCTGTTCTCTTGCTCTCTTTCTCACTCACTCTCTCACTGTTCTGTTCGAAACAAACTTGACAGGGCATTAGCAAAGGAGGATTTGCAGTCGGGAACCTCGAACCAAGCATTGCACCAGGACTTAAGAGAGGCACCACATTTGTCATCAACAAAATATCATTGAATTTTGAACATGGAAGAAAAAGGCCCCCTTCAAACTAGGAAGGAACCATATACATGTTGTATGTGTGGACAAGGCTTCAGCCAATCAGCTGGCCTCACAAACCACAAATGTAGTCACACTGGGAAGAAACTGTTCATCTGCTCAGACTGTGGGATGGGATTCGCTCAGTCAGCCCACCTCCTGCGACACCAGTGGGTTCACACTGAAGAGAGACCGTTAACGTGCTCTGAGTGTGGGAAGGGATGCACACACTCATCCAGTCTGTTGAGACACCAGCGAGTTCACACCGAAGAGAGACCTTTTAAATGTCCAGACTGTGAGAAATGCTATAAAAGTACCAGCAGTCTGATGTCCCACCTCCGTGTTCACACTAACGAGAGACCTTTTAAATGTCCAGACTGTGAGAAATGCTATAAAAGTTCGGGAGAGTTGATGTCCCATCAACGTGTTCACACTGAGGAGAGACCGTATAAATGCCCAAACTGTGGAAAATGCTATAAAAGTTCAGGAGAGTTGATGTCCCATCTGCGTGTCCACACTGATGAGAGACCATTTAAATGCTCAGACTGTGGGATGTGCTTTAAACGTTCCAGTAATCTCACATCCCACAGCCATGTTCACACTGACAAGAGACCATTCAGATGCTCTCACTGTGGGACTACGTTCAGGCAATCATCTCAACTCACTAAACACCAGCGAGTCCACACTGGGGAGAGACCCTTTACCTGCAATGAGTGTGGGAAAGGATTCACACAGTCATCCCACCTTCTCACGCACCAGCTAGTTCACACTGATAAGAGACCTTTTAAATGTTCGGACTGTGGGAAATGCTTTAAAAGTTCCAGGGAACTAATCCACCACTACCATGTTCACACTGAGGAGAGAGCATTTGCATGTCCAGACTGTGGAAAGTGCTTTAAAAGTTCTGGGGAACTAATGCGGCATCAACGTGTTCACACTGAGGAGAGACCATTCAGATGTTCTCACTGCGGGGCTGGTTTTAAGCGATCATCTGACCTCATTGTACATCAGCGAATTCACACTGGAGAGAGACCATTCTCCTGCATGGACTGTGGGAAGGGATTCACTCACTCATCCAACCTGCTGAGACACCAGCGTGTTCACAAGTGACTGTGTTGAATGTTGCTGTTAACCACATAATGGAAACAACCATGTTCATTGTGTCTGTCGATGTTGATAACATCCAGTCTGGGTTTACATGTATAGCCTGAGTAAACGTCAAATAAATCAGCTCTGTGTCAGTTCATTAAATATTCACAGTAGTTCATTCTGAAGGGCTCTCCCTCTCCCCGTCACCTCCATCCTCACCTCCAACAAGTGGGAGGAACTCATGGAGCTTCTTTATCATGACATTGCGACAATCCAATCTTCCGTTTCTGTTGATTAGGTATATTTTTAGATTACATTACAGTATGGAAACAGGCCCTTCGGCCCAACAAGTCCACACCGACCCGCCGAAGCGAAACCCACCCATATCCCCACATTTACCCCTTACCTAACACTACGGGCAATTTAGTATGGCCAATTCACCTGGCCCTGCACATCTTTGGACTGTGGGAGGAAACCGGAGCACCCGGAGGAAACCCACACAGACACGGGGAGAACGTGCAAACTCCACACAGTCAGTCGCCTGAGGCGGGAACTGAACCCGGATCTCTGGCGCTGTGAGGCAGCAGTGCTAACCACTGTGCCACCGTGCCACCATTTAGTGTCATGTGTATTTTGTTACAAATACTGCTCCACTCTCTGGCACCATCTTAGAGTCCTGGAGATGTCCAGCATAGAAACAGACTAGCGGTGCAATTTGTCCATGCCGACTAGATATTTTACAATAATCTCTTTCCGTTTGCCAGCATTTGGCCCAAATTCCAATAAACCTTTCCTATTCGTGTATCCATCCAGATGTCTGTTAAATGTTAAAAACCACACAACACTCGGTTATAGTCCGACAGATTTATTTGGAAAAGCAAGCTTCTGGAGTGCTGCTCTTTATCAGTTAGCTGGCAGAGTAGGATCATAGGACAGAGAATTTATAGTAAAAGATCGTAGCGTCATACAACTGGTGCGTTCTATTGAACAAACCTAGATTGCTCGTAAGTCTTTTATCTTTCAGGGTGGGTTGCAGGTTTTGATTGATTAATATGTAAATCCTAGAAATTCTTTAAGTCATTTTCTCAAGATAACTTAAGCTTTTATATAAAAAAGTGACATCTCAGCTCAGGCAATTCATTAAAGGTGTAGGTTAGTATCTGAATTTATTCCAGTCTAGAGTCAGACTGGTTCTATTCCAAGAATAGGAATTTACAAAATGTCACATGGATTATAAAAAAAACATGACTGCCTACAGATTGTGTGCTTTTTGAACAAAATAGAATGTATCTGCAAATACAATTCTGCACATGCAAATTCACCCCGAGATATGCGTGTGCATGTGAGGGAAAGAGAGAGAGTGTGTGTGACTCTGTGTGTGCGTATGAGAGTGTGTGTATGTGTTTGCTTGATAGTGTGCGTGCATGTGAATGTGATGGAGTGCATGCCTGTGAGTGGGTGTGTGCGCATGGGTATGAGTGTGGGGTTTGTGTGATTATGCCTGAAAGAGAGTGTGTCTATTAAAGAGGGTCTGCTTGAGTGTGTAGGTATGTAAGAATATGTGTGTATGTGTGCTTGTGTCTGAGTGTGTGTGAGAGAGTGTATAGTTTAGCGGGGTTACCTGTCGTGTGACATGAACCAGAGGTCCCAGTTCAGGCTATCTTTATGGGTACTGAACTTGGATATCAGCCTCTGCTCAACCACTCTACATTGTTGCCTATACAAAGTCCACCTTCGAGGACAGTCAACTGAAGATCCGAAGCTGAATATCCCTGACTGCTGAAGTGTTCCATGTCTGGGAGGGAACGTCACTCTCTGGCATTTGTTGCACGTTTTCTATTTGTCCATTGTCATAGCGTCTGCTTAGTCTCGCCATTGTACTATGCCTCGGGGCATCCCTACCTCCAGTGAATCGGGCAGACCATGCTGGCCGAGCGACTTGAGCCATATGATGGGTAGTGCTCCATGTTTAATGGTGGTATCCATGTTGGTGCTCTGACATCTTGCAGTAGTTGCCATAACACGGTTATATGGTGTTGTGGTTGATGTCCTGAAGGCTGGGCAGTTTGCTGCAAATAATGGTCTGTTCACGGCTTGTATTTTGTTTAAAGGTGAGAACTGGAGGCATAAGGCAGGTCTTTGCTCTAAGTTCTGTGTTCTATGATCTTACTCCAATATCTATCTGACAAAGGAGCAGCGTTCTGAAAGTTTGAACTTTCAAATAAACCTGTGGGACTATAACCTGGTGTTGTGTGATTTTTTTTAACTTTGTCCACCCCAGCCTAACACTGGCACATCCACATCATGGCTACCATCGACACTTAAATGTTGTAATTGTGCTAGCTGCCACTACCTCCACAAGCAGCCTAGTCCACACATGCATCACTCTCTGCATGAAAAAGGAGAATGGTGCATGTGTGGAGTGGACTGCTGGGGAAGTGTTGGAGGTTGGCTAAAACACAGAAAAAAAAGTAACACATAGAATATGTACCTGTCAGGCAGGAAGGAAAGGGTCGTGCGAGGGAGCCGTGGTTTAATAAGGAATTGGAATCCCTTGTTAAGAGAATAAACAAAGTTTACAATCCTTCTCGTTCAGTGCTCAGCCATGGCTGGATTAAGACTCCTTCACCTGACGCTGAGACCATCACCAGTATGAAACAGTTGGCCAGCCTCGTGTCCCTTCACTGCTACCAGAACAAGCCACACTCTGTCGCTCTTGCCTCCACCCATACCACCACTAGATCAGACCTCATTGGACTGACTTCACTGATGCTGCTGCTAACAATGCTTCCAGGTCCCACACAAAGGTCCTTACTCCCCTCTGGAACTACTGATATGAATCTGTACTGAACACACCTCAATCTCACGACCATGTTCTTCAGAAGTAGTTAAATAAAGCATAAAAAATTTTAAGAAGTGAAAATAATGAGAAAACGAGAAGGAGCAACCGAGCTCCATGCCCAGGAGTCCAACTCTACTACTGTCATCCAGCTGAAGTATTTTGCCACATTTCTGTCTGGCAACATCGTGCTCCAGCTCTTTCCCGCTCGCCCCCACCCTACCAGGCAAAATGTCTCAAGACTTGTCTTGAGTGAGCTACTTTATTGACATTGCCCTACTGTTCTAACTTGGATCATGGGGCTTCCCTTGCCAATAGCTCAACGGGCTAGACTGCATAAAGTTCTTCCCCATCTCCGGTCAGAATACCCATCTTTCTCCAATTACTCTCCAATTTCCCTTCATTCTATTAAAGCTGGTCTTGTTGACAGTGATTCTAGTTCCACTAAATTGCAGACAAATCAATCTCCCATGTTAATTGATATTGTTAACTGTTCATTCTCTCTTCTCATTTTATCCTTCATGCCTTTGAATTGATCAATCTTATTAAAAAGAAATTTGACTCTTCTGAGCAAGATAACCCTCCATCGCAGACTTACCTTCCAAGATGGCGACAGAGTAGGATGCTTCAGTCAGAGCTCATCTGCTCACCAGTTCCTTTTTTCTCCTCTTTATAGCTTTTGTTCTTCCGCCACCACCCCACACCCCAAACTTTGGACTGTCCTATCGTGCCTGGGAATGGAGCTGTAGGAGATGTTTGGGGCTCAAAGCTGGGTGGGAGCAGCACACGTAGGCCGACCCCCATGGAGCAGCGGCGGGCTGTGTGGGCTGAGACCTGGGCCAAGTCCCAGAGCAGCGGTAGAACGGACCAGAGCCGGAGCAGCTTCACAGCAAGTCATGGATGGAGGCTGACCCATGAAGGAAGTGTTCTGAGGCCAGCAGGCATGGACACATGGTGGAAGGAGAGTAGAACTAAAGTACTTAATGGCCTTTTTATTATCATTCTAGATTTTACACTTTAACAACACTTGATATATCTGTGACTAGGTACTCTGTACTTAAGATGGTGCCAAGAGGTGACATTACAAACTTTTCACTGAACTCATTGGAGAGTACGTGACAATAAAGGTTATACTTTTTCTATTCTTTCCTCTCTAAAGTCCTCAAATGTTGGTCTGATATTATTCATCTACATTCTGCCACCAGATGCTTCGGCAGTTATCAAGCAGTTTATCAGATGAGCTTACAAGGTGTTCGAAATTATCAACAATTTTGACATTAGAGAGAGGTTGAATAGGATTGGGCTGTTTTCCCTGGAGCATCGGAGTCTGAGGGGTGACCTTATAGAGATTTATAACATCACGAGGGGCTTGGATAGGATAAATAGACAAAGTCTTTTCCCTGGAGTGGTGGAGTTCAGAACTAGAGGGCATTGGTTTAGGGTCAGAGGGGAAAGATATAAAAGAGACCGAGGGGACAATGTTTTCACACAGAGAGTAGTATATGTATGGAATGAGCTGCCTGAGGAAATGGTGGAGCCTCGTACAATTTCAACATTTACAAGGCATCTGGTTGGGTATATGAATAGGAAGGATTTGGAGAGATATGGGCCGGATGCTGGCAGGTGGGACTAGATTGGGTTGGGATATGTGGTCGGCATGGACAGGTTGGAGTGAAGGGTCTGTTTCCGTGCTGTACACCTCTATGACTCTGCGACTGTATGACAGGACAGACAAGGGCATTCTTTTCCACCGGTCATCAAATATTGTGGTGCTGGAAAAGAACAGCCTCTCAGGAGGCATCCGAGGAGCAGGAGATTCGACATTTCGGGCATAAGCCCTTCATCAGGAATGAATGAGGAAGGGGGTATAACCAAAACTTCGCTTCTCCTCTTCCTTGGATGCTGCCTAACCAGCAGTAAGTTTCCAGCACCTCACTCTTCGACTCTGATATCCATCATGTGCAGTGCTCAATTTCTCCCTGTTCCACCAGTTGGTGTGGACATTACTGGCCGGGTGGGGGGAGTGGTTACAATTTCAAGAGAGCTGGGAGTGAGATCAGGAGAACTTCTTTGCTCAGACTTTAGGATTTGGATTGTGTTGTCTGGGAGAATGGATTCTATTCAAGATTTCAAAAGAGAGAAGATTACATATTTCAAAGCGATTATTTGGACAGCTATGGAAAGAGGTCTGCCCAATGCATAATGGGCGAAATGGCCACCTTTTGGACGACAGCCTTTCTATCATATTAATTGGTAACTTAACAAGAGAAGCACATAGGGATAGCATGATGCCGTTTACCCTTTGAAGCTGTTCCACCATTCATTCAGATCATGACTGCTTTGTAAGTTATCTCCATCGACTCACTTTGCTTCACATGCTTTAATATTTTGACAGAAAAATCTACTCGCCCTCTTGTGGACTGGACTAGACTCCCTCAAAACATATCAAGAAGGCAACCCAGACCCTAAATTTCTACCTGTTGTAAGCAGGTGTTTAGTGGATATTTCAGGAGTGATGCAGTTGGCCCAACAAATCAATTTCAAGAAAAAAAAACAATTTATTTATACACAAACAAAAGTAAACCGAATTTAGAATAACATAACTATTTTAAAACCTAATCGACTCTAATCCTGTTCCAAATACTTTCAACATTCCCATAAAATAGCCCTTGGCAAAGAAAGGTAAATTGAAACATAGGTTCTTACTGGAGTGATGTCAGTGAGAGTGAGAGAGAGAGAGAATCAGCATGGAGCGTTACTTTGAACAGCAGCCTCAAAAACTGATTGCATACTAATATCAAACCAAACCAAACTACAGAAGAGCTGAACTGGGAGAACTAATCACTCTCCTTTCATTGTACAAAAAATACTTGCAATCTTCTTCATGCAGATGCAGCTAGACATATTGGAACCTTTGGTTTTATGATCCGTCTGAAAAAAAATGAAGAACAACATAACCGTGTTAAAGGAACAGCGTCGTCACACCACCCCCTTGAAAAATGAACTATCAATATACAAAGATGGCTTCATTTTAAAATTCTTCAATATTACATTGTTAGTGCACTACAACACAAATACTCTACATAGACTATGAACATGCAATAATGCACTGCTGCATTCTGTTTTAGTCCATTTACGCCTGCCACCAAATTCCTCAGTTTTGCATCCGAGTCTCGACAATGCACGGGCAATCACGTTTTCTCGTACTGCCACATGTACAATGTTCAAACTGTATGACTATAACAACAAGTTCCAACTAGGCAGTCCTAGTTCCAACTTTAGTACTTAAAGTTCTCCACAAACTTTAATGAGTTATGATCGTTTTACGTGGTTGCCTCAGATACATTACTGGAAACATAAACTTTGAAATGTTGTAACTCCAACACCAAGACTCCTTCCCAACTTTTGAATATGTTTGCTGATGAATGTTCAGCTTTCCTGGATATATATCCGATAGTTCTTACTATCTTCTCATCGTCTTCCCACAAGAGCATAGCACTGACACCCACATCAGTCAAAATCGATAGACACCTTGAATGGCTTTTCACAATTTGAAGTAGCTAATACAGAGACAATGACTAACAGAGTTTTCAGGCTGTCAAATATCTTCTAGCAGTGTGTTGTCCACGGAAACCTCTTGACTTAATTTAGTAGATCAGTGAGTGGAGCAGCCACACTGGAGGATAGCAAATGTTGTTGGCTTATTCAAGAAGGGGAATAGAGACAACACTGGATATTATAGATCAGTGAGCCTTACTTCGGTTGTGGGTAAAGTATTGCAAAGGACTATACGAGAGAGGATTTATAATCATCAAAATGGAATAAGTTTATTCAGGATAGTCAACACTGTTTTGTGAAGGATTGGTCGTGCCTCGTAAACGTTATTGACTTCATTGAGAAGGTAAACAAACAGGTGAATGAGCTTAAATCGGTTGATGTGGTGCATATAGATTTCAGTAAGGCATTTGATAAGGTTCTCCACGGTAGGCTATTGCACAAAATAAGGACAGATTGGATTGAGGGTGATTTAGCGGGTTGGATCAAAAAATGGCTCGCTGAAAGAAAACAATGAATAGTGCTTCATGGGAAATATTCATCCTGGAATTCAGTTACTAGTGGGGTACTGCAAGGATCTCTTTTGGGTTCAGTGTTGTTTGCTATTTTTATAGATGACCTGGATAAGAGTATAGAAGAATGGGTTAGTAAATTTGCGGATGATACTAAGATCAGTAGAGTTGTGGATAGTGATGAAGGGTGTTATAGGTTACAGAGAGACATAGATAAGCTGCAGAGCTGGAATGAGAGATGTCGAATGGAATTTAATCCTTGAAATTTTGAGATAATTCACTTTGGAAAGAGTAACAGGATTGCAGAGTACTGGGCTAATGTTAAGACTCTTGGTAGTGTCGATGAGCAGAAAGCTCTCGGTGGCCAGATACATAGATCCTTGAAAGTTGTCACCCAGGTTGATTGCGTTGTTAATAAGGTATATGGCATGTTAGCTGTTATTGGTAGAGGGGTTGAGTTTCGGAATCACGTGATCATGCTGCTGCTGTGCAAAACTCTGGTGCAGCCACACTTGGACTATTGCATACAGTTCCGATCACCACATTATAGGAAGGATGTGGAAGCTTTGGAAAGGGTTCAGAGGAAATTTTCTGGGATTTTCCCTGGTATGGAGGGAAGGTCTTACGAGGAAAGGCTGAGGGACTTGAGGTTGTTTTCGTTAGGTAAAAGAAGGTTGAGAGGTGACTTAATTGAGACATATAAGATAATCCAAAGGTTAGAAAGGTTGGGCAGTGAGAGTCATTTTTACTTGGATGGCAATGGCTAGCACAAGTAGGCATAGCTTTAACTTGGGTGATAGAAAGAGTACAGATGTCACAGGAAGTTTCTTTACTCAGAGAGTAGTAAGGGTGTGGAACATTCTGCCTGCAACAGCAGTACACTCGCCAACTTTCAGGGCATTTAATTAGTCATTGGATAGGCATATGTACGAGAATGGAACAGTGTCAGTTAGATGGGCGTCAGACTGGTCCCACAGGTTAGCACAACACTGAAGGCCAAAGGGCCTATACTGCGTTGTAATGTCCTATGTTCTATTTCTATTGCTATACTTTGGTATGAAGTTTTGATAAAATCCACTTAATCCCAGGGATCATGATTATACTGTTGTTGTCAATGGTATGTGAATCTCCTCATTTACCCTTGTTTTTGCATTCTGTGGAGCCATTTGTCCATGTTAAACAACATGGCCCAGGAAGGTGACTTCGGCTTTAGCAAATTCAATTTCAGCCAGTTTAATGATCAAACCTGCCTCCCGAAGTGAAGTGAACAATTCTGATAAATGCTGCAAATACTCCTTCGATGTGTGACTAAATGTCACCAAGTCACCAATAAAAAAAAGAGTATTCCTGAAATGACGTTATTGGTAAATCTTTAAAATGTGGCTGCTTGATTTTTCATACTAAATGGCACAACTTTAAACTTATATAGTTCATTCGGCGTTACAAAAGCCGAAATTGACTTTGCTCTTTCAGGCAAAAGCACCTGCCACTACCCTCTGGGCAAGTTCACCTTAGAAATAAAAGTTGTTTGCCTCATCTTTTCAATACAGTAGTGGAATCGGAATTGCATCAGTCTTCATAACTGCAGTGACTTTGCAACAGTCCACGCAAAACCGTTGGGTACCATGTGGTTTTGGCAAAACTACAATGAGTGAGCTCCAGGCACTGTAACTCGCTTCAATTATGTCGTCTTGGAGCATGCTTTCTATCTCCTTTTGAACCTGTGCCAACTATAGATGGTCATGCCTATAAGGGATTTGCTTAATCGTAACACCATTTCCTATATCTATGTCATGCACAACCACGTTCGTATTCCCAACTTATTTCCACATATCTTCCCATGTGATATCAATAACTCTGTAAGTTAATTTCAAATTTTCGCTGGAAAATAACTCAATCGTTTATCCGATTTTTTTGACAATTTCCATATTGTCCAATTTAATTTGAGGAATGTTCAATACGGAATCCTCTGAACTTGGCTCTTCACGCTAGGTTGTAATCAATTACAGTCTTTTTTTTTGTTTTCCTTGCCTGCAAAAATACCTGTTGAGCATATTTACATGACACAATCTGGCAGATTTCTTTCTGTCTGGAGTCCCTATCAAATAGTTCACGTCAGTCAATCTCGTTTTGACTTGACAAAGTCCACTAAACTTTGCTTGTAAAAGTTCACCTCTCAATGAAATTAATACTAACACCTTATCTCCGAGAGCAAAATTGCAAGTTTTTGATTCCTTGTCTGCTTTCTGTTTCCTTGTATACCGTGATGCTTTTAAATGCTTTCTGCCCAAATCTCCCGCTCCATTTAAACAGTTCCTTAAATTTCACACATAATTCAAAATGTGATCTGTGAGTTCCGACTTGCCATTTTCTTCTGAATCAATTTTAGCTGACCTCTCACTTTATGCCCAAGAATTAATGCAAGTGGACGAAATTTGGTCGATTCATTTGGCACATCACCAATGGCAAAAAAAAAATATAAACTGAATTCCTTTTGCCCAATCATTTGGTTAATCTTGATATTAGCCCTGAGTATAGTATTTTATGTCTGATGCCACCTTTCCATTGTTACTTGTTCCAAATGGTATGCAGCAAATTTGAATTGGTTTCTTCCCAAACTGTCAATAACATCCTTGAATAATTTTGTTATAAAGTTTGACCCTTATTAGGATTGTATCGCTGTGGGTAATCCAAATTTACTAAAAATTTTGAGTAACTCGTCTTCAATCCTTTTAGCTGTGATACTGTGTAATCGAATGGCCTCTGGCAATCTACTGGATACATTCACTATTGCTCAAAAAATACTCATTCCCACTTTTTTTTTAGGTAGGCGTCCTATGCAATAAATTAAGGCTCAAATGCAGGAATAGGTATTAAAGGTGCGGGTTTCATTACTGCCCTTGGTTTTCCAATTACCTGGCAGGTATGATATGTCTGGCATGTAAGTTTTGAAAGGTTCAAATCAGTGACTCACCGCTCCTGACAGGCCGCTGGTCCAACCTTCCGCCCTTTGACCTGCTGCTGCTGCTGCTGCAGAAAAACAGAAACTGAGGGCTCCAGCGCTCGAGGTAAATTTTTACAGGTTGAAATCAGTGACTCACCACTCCTGACAGGACCCTGGTGCAAGCTCCCACCCTTTTAGCTGGTTCTAGTGCTGCTGCTGCTGTGAAACAGGAACAGAATACTATGATAAATCCCATCCAGCCTAGGGGACTTATCTATTTTCACATTTTCCAGAATATCTGACATGTCCTCGTTATGAACTTTAATCCCGTCCAGTCTAATAAGCTGCGTTCAGTATTCTCCTCGATAACATTTTCTTTTTGCAGTGTGAATTGTGACGAAAAATATTAATTTAATGCCTCTCCTATCTCCTGTGAATTCACGTGCAAATTCCCAATACTGTCCTTAATCGGCCCTCATCTCACTCCAGTCATTATTTTATTCCTGAGATACCTATATAAATCTTTAGGCTTTTCCGTGATCTGACCTGTCATACACTTCACATGTCCCCACCTGGCTCTTGTCAGCTCTCTCTTCAGGCCCTTCCCTGCCAACTTTTAACTTAGAAGTGCCCTAACTGAGCCTTCATAACTCTTGTTTACAGAACTCTCATTCTTCCTCTTGACAAGAGATTCAACTTCTTTAGCCAACCACATTCCCCTCACACGATCACTTCCTCCCCGCCTAACAGGTACAACCTTATCAAGGAAATGCAGTGACTGTTCCTTGAACAAGCTCCAAATTTGAATTGTGCCCATCCCCTGCAGTTTCCTTCTTATTCATCTTAAGTCATGCTCAATCGCATCATAATTGCTTCATTATCCACAAATTGTTCACCTGCATCCAAATCTACTCCCTACCATGGTTCATTACCCAGTACCAAATCCAATCTGATTTTGTCTCTTTTTGGCCTATCTAATAACGACCTAAATGCACTTAAACTTGGCGAATCTACTACCGTTGCAGGCAAAGCATTCCATACCCTTACTACTCTCTGAGTAAAGAAACTACCTCTGACATCCGTCTTATACCTATCTCCCCTCACTTTAAAATTGTGTCCCCTCGTGTTTGCCATTCCCATACTTGGAAAAAGGCTCCCTGTCCACCATGTCTAATCATCTGATTATCTTGTATGCCTCAATTAAGTCACCTCTCAACCTTCTTCTCTCAAAGGAGAACAGCCTCAAGGCCCTCAGCCTTTCCTCATAAGACAATCCTTCCATACCAGGCAACATCCTAGTAAATCTCCTCTTTCCAAAGCTTCCACATCCTTCTTTTAATGCGGTGACCAGAATTGTACACAGTACTCCAAGTGTGGCCGTACCAGAGCTTTGTACAGCTGCAGCATAACCTCCTGGTTCCAGACCTCAATCCCTCTATTAATAAAGGCCAAAACACTGTATACCTTCTTAACAATCCTGGATTTTGAATCAGCGGTGCTGGAAGAGCACAGCAATTCAGGCAGCATCCAATGAGCAGCGAAATCGACGTTTCGGGCAAAAGCCCTACATCAGGAATAAAGGCAGAGAGCCTGAAGCATGGAGACTACTGCCGTGTCTGCCACCATTTCCGCCACCACCAGCGCCACTCACCTGCATTCTGCTGACACGCCCCCCACAGACCCCACTGTCACTATCCCCACCCCCCAGAACCCCGAGGGGAACACTACCCCTGCTCATGCCTCCACCACCATTGCCCCCACCATCACACCCATTCCAGGTACTGGCTCCGACCCCACTCCCAGCTCCACACCCACACCAGATCCCAGCTCCCAGCCCTGCCGAGTTTTCACCATC
>NC_057753.1:6921415-6938804 GCF_004010195.1 Chiloscyllium plagiosum
TTGTCCGGACTTGTCCTACCTGCCTATCTCCTTTTCCACCTATCCACTCCACCCTCTCCTCCCTGACCTATCACCTTCATCTCATCCCCCACTCACCCATTGTACTCTATGCTACTCTCTCCACACCCCCACCCTCCTCTAGCTTATCTCTCCACGCTTCAGGCTCTCTGCCTTTATTCCTGATGAAGTGCTTTTGACTGAAACATCGATTTCGCTACCTGTTGGATGCTGCCTGAATTGCTGTGCTCTTCCAGCACCATTGATCCAGAATCTGGTTTCCAGCATCTGCAGTTATTGTTTTTACCTTCTTAACAACCCTGTCAATCTGGGTGGTAACTTTCATGGATCTGTGTACATGGACACCGAGATCTCTCTGCTCATCTGCACTCCCACGAATCTTACCATTAGCCCAGTACTTTTCTTTCCGATTACTCCGTCCAAAGTGTATCACCTGCCACTTGTCCACATTAAACTCCATTTTCCACCTCTCAGCCCAGCTCTGCATCATATCTATGTCTTTCTGCGACCTACTACATCCTTCGTCACTATCCACAACTCTACCGACCTGAGTGTCATCCGCAAATTTACTAACCCACCCTTCTAAGCCCTCATCCAGGTCATTTATAAAAATGACGAACAGCGGTGCACCCAACACTGAGCCTTGCGGTAAGCCACTAGTAACTGGACACCAAGATGAACATGTTCCATCAACTACATCCTCTGTTTTCTTTCAGCAAGCCAATTACTGATTCAAACTGCTATGTCTCCCACAATCCCATTCCTCCGCATTTTATATTATAGCCTACCGTGGGGAACCTTATCGAACGCCTTGCTGAAATCCATACACACCACATCAACCGGTTTACTCTCATCTACCTGTTTGGTCACTTTGTCGAAAAACTCAATAAGATTCGTTAGGCACGGCCTATCCTTCACAAAACCGTGCTGACTGTCCCTGACCAGATTATTCTTTTCTAGATGATTATAAATCCTACCTCTTATAACCTTTTCCAACACTTTACCAACAACTGAAGTGAGACTCACTGGTCTGTAATTACCAGGGTTCTCTCTACTATCCTTTTTGAACAAGGGAACCACATTTGCTATCCTCCAGTCCTCAGGCACTATTCTTGTAGACAATGATGATTTCAAGGTCATGCCAAAGGCTCGGCAATCTCTTCCCTTGCTTCCCAGAGGATCCTAGGATAGATCCCATCTGGCCGAGGACTTGTCTATTTTCACACTCTGCAGTATTTCTAATACCTCTTCCTTGTGAACCTCAATCTCTTCTGGTCTAGACGCAAGTATCTCTATACCTTCCTCGTCAACATTTTCATTTTCTATAGTGAACACTGTCGAAAAATATTTATTTAGTGCTTCCCCTATCTCCTTTGACTCCACACACAACTTCCCACTATTATCCTTGACGGGCTTTGAAGGCAAGCCAGAAAATGATCATTCACTGAACAGCAGACATGAAACCTCCAAACAGTAAGGAGATGTTGCATTAGTTTGTCATTTGTTCTTTGTAATTGGAAGATTGAAAGGCGTTGAAATATGGTGACATACATAAGATCACCGAAGAAATTGATTTAATATATGCAGAAAGGTTATTGTTCCCATGTAGGAGGGAATAATCTGAAAACAATTGTTCTAACCTGTACAACAAAAATGAGGGAGACATTCACTGTTGTGGTTCTGTTCGCCGAGCTGGAAGTTTTTGTTGCAAACGTTTCGTCCCCTGGCTAGGCGACATCATCAGTGCTTGGGAGCCTCCTGCGAAGCGCTTCTTTGATGTTTCCTCCGGTGTTTATAGTGGTCTGTCCCTGCCGCTTCCGGTTGTCAGTTTCAGCTGTCCGCTGTAGTGGTTGGTATATTGGGTCCAGGTCGATGTGTTTGTTGATGGAGTTTGTGGATGAATGCCATGCCTCTAGGAATTCCCTGGCTGTTCTCTGTCTGGCTTGCCCTATGATAGTAGTGTTGTCCCAGTCGAATTCATGTTGCTTGTTGTCTGCGTGTGTGGCTACTAAGGATAGCTGGTCGTGTCATTTCGTGGCTAGTTGATGTTCATGTATGCGGATTGTTAGCTGTCTTCCTGTTTGTCCTATATAGTGTTTTGTGCAGTCCTTGCATGGTATTTTGTACACTACATTAGTTTTGCTCATGTTGGGTATCGGGTCCTTCGTTCTGGTGAGTTGTTGTCTGAGCGTGGCTGTTGGTTTGTGTGCCGTTATGAGTCCTAGGGGTCGCAGTAGTCTGGCTGTCAGTTCTGAGATGCTCATGATGTATGGTAGTGTGGCTAGTCCTTTTGGTTGTGGTGTGTCCTCGTTCTGTGGACTTTCTCTTAGGCATCTGTTGATGAAGTTGCGCGGGTATCCGTTTTTGGCGAATACCTTGCAAAAAGAAGAAGAGGATGTTAGGAGATTACAGGATGACCTGGACAAGTTAGGTGAGTGGCCAGATACATGGCAGATGCAGTTTAGTGTGGATAACTGAATGGTTATCCCCTTTGGTGGCAAGAACAGGAAGGCAGATTACTACCTCAATGGAATTTATTTAGGTAAAGGGGCAGTACAGAGAAATCTGGGTGTTCTTGTACACCAGTCAATGAAGGCAAGCATGCAGGTACAGCAGGTAGTGAAGAAGGTTAATAGCATGCTGGCCTTCATAACAAGAGGAATTGAGTATAGAAGCAAAGAGGTGCTTCTGCAGCTGTACAGGGCCCTGATGATACCACACCTAGAGTACTGTGTGCAGTTCTGGTCTCCAAATTTGAGGAAAGACATTCTGGCTAGTGAGGGAGTGCAGCATCAGTTCACGAGGTCAATTCCTGGAATGGCGGGATTACCTTACACTGAAAGACTGAAGCGACTGGGCTTGTATACCCTTGAGTTTAGAAGACTGAGAGGGGATCAGATTGAGACATATAAGATTATGAAACGATTGGACACTCTGGCAGCAGGAAACATGTTGCCGCTGATGCGTGAGTACCGAACCAGAGGACACAGTTTAAAAATACAGGGTAGACCATTTAGGACAGAGATGAGGAGAAACTTCTTCACCCAGAGAGTGGTGGCTGTATGGAATGCTCTGCCCCAGAGGGCAGTGGAGGCGCAGTCTCTGGATTTATTTAAGAAAGAGTTGGATAGAGCTCTCAAGGATAGTGGAATCAAGGGTTATGGAAATAAGGCAGGAAGAGGATACTGATTAGGAATGATCAGCCATGTTCATATTGAATGGTGGTGCAGGCTTGAAGGGCTGAATGGCCTACTCCTGCACCTATTGTCTATTGTCTATTGTCTCTCAGAAGATAGTGAATATTGAGCTGTTTTCTGCAGTGGACTGTAGAAGTTGTGTTTTTGGTTATATCGAGAACACGGTTAACATCTTATTTAATCAGTACTGGAATCAAGTGTTCTGGTGGTGCAAGCATCACCATGCAGTTAATGATCAGGTTCGATGCGATCTTTTGAATAGTGGAGCAGAATCAATGAAGGAAATGGTCTACATCTGCGCTCATGCATTGTGTTCTGTTGGTTGTCTCAAATCAATGGTAGATTGAACGTGAAGAACTAAAATCGTGTGTTATGTTCTGAATTAATGTACCCGAGAATGCACTGAAACCACATGGAAACGAAAAAGAAAACTAACGAATAACCAAAATAAAACAAAAAATGACCTGGAGATAGAAAAGTAGAATTATCTGAGATATTTTTCAATGAGTGGGCATCGATAAGAAACGGTTAAAAAAAGTTGATTTGTTAAATATACAAGAATTATAATGCGGATTTACTGCATACAAAACGGGCAGTTGCTGAGAACAGACGAACTGCATTTAATTGTTGAAAGAGTGAAGTACATGAATGAGACCTGGTGGCAGGTATCAAAATGTGCATTTCCATTACTTTGAACCGCATTCCAAGTACGTTGAGTTACTTATTGTATTGAGCATTACAGGTTTGTAAGTATGGTGGGACTAATTTATTCTTAGCAGTTCATTCAAACAAAAAAGCTTACGTAATTTGTTTTTTCAAACATGAACGAAAACGCTTCATGCAATTCTGTTTAGACGCTGAGGGATATAAAAGGAATGACCGAAAACCATCAACTGAGACATCAATTCAGCTTGTTTTATCAGAACCAGTTAGATTGGATTCATTTAAAACATGTTTCAAATAATTCTATGGATAGAGAAAATTTACTATATGTTCCTTGCTGTATTTGCTATGCCTGGTAAGTGCCTTTCATAAATAACTTATCATAAATCTTTGTAGTTCGCTGCTGTTTTGTTAACAGTAACGTCACATTTAATTGATTGTTCAGAGCTATAAAGACTTCCATTCAATAATATGTCTGCGCTAATATGTCAACAATATGTCTGTGGGCGGCACGGTGGCACAGTGGTTAGCACTGCTGCCTCACAGCGCTGGAGACCCGCGTTCAATTCCCGCCTCAGGCGACTGACTGTGTGGAGTTTGCACGTTCTCCCCGTGTCTGCGTGGGTTTCCTCCCATAGTCCAAAGATGTGCAGGTCAGGTGAATTGGCTATGCTAAGTTGCCCGTAGTGTTAGGTAAGGGGTAAATGTAGGGGTATGGGTGGGTTGCACTTCGGCGAGGTGGTGTGGACTTGTTGGGCCGAAGGGCCTGTTTCCACACTGTAAGTAATCTAAACTATTGAATTTTACGTGTTGTTGATACAAGTTTAGACTTTTGTCTCAACTGGTTCTACCAAACCACAAGTTTGTGTTACAAGATAAATTTCTCTTCTGCTGAATACCTTTTTTTTAACAGGAAAATTTATCATTAGACATAATACTTGGGATTCAGTTATGTTGAGTGTGGTCACAGAAGTTGATGACAGGATTACAGTGACCATAAATTACTGGGCATAACTAATATCCTAGAAAAGCATTTAATATGTGGTGAGCAACGTGACACCACCAACCGTACGATTTGTGAAATACTTCTCGTTTTATAATTGTATTGGAACTGGAACGTCATCTCACTCTGATTCGAAGTAAACTGATTGGCATCACTTTTCGAAACTTGCTAATCTTACCAAAAGCAACCCTGAGAATTACTTGGTGCCAGGTGCACATTGCTTATAAGTGTTGCACTTCAGGATTATGCAAGAATTCCTCACAAATTTGATAATTCAACGCAAACGTTAATTATAACATAGAATAGGAATTGAGGATTGGCCAGACCAGATGATTTTCATCTTAACATGCCACCAGAGAACTCTCCATTCCAGATCGTTAAATCTATTAATATTTCCACCATTTCCTCTCCTCCACATGTACCGGCGTCATTTTGTATTAAACGATTTTGTTTTCTGATCGCAAAGACTCCCAGTAATAATTCCACATTCTGATTTAGACTGTTATTCCTTAAATTCTTTCGCAAATTCATTAATGATTGCTTCGCACTGGTCACACTTAGAATTAAATAGCATCACAGGTGGAAATATTTTTGGAATGTTTTCAATTTCAAACCCCTTTATAATGAGGTTATCATAGTTTTGACACTCCTTCCGTACGTTTGCGTCCACAACAAAGAAGTTACCCTATTTTCTAATAATCATAACACATAATCTAACATTCTAATTTTTATCCGTCAGTTCTTAAACTTCCTAATCATACTAAGTGTTTTTTTTTTCTATTGTTTATCTTACAGTAAATATCATGACAATTGTGATTCTATGCCAGAGGAAGTGTGGACTTTCCACCTGCATCACATACTATCTGACGGCTATGGCAACATCTGATCTACTGATCATTGTTACTGAAGTCATATTCCTCCGTGTCAATTATCATTATTTCCCACTAAATTTTCTGAACATCACACCTGTGTGCACGGGTATCTATGTCCTGCTTCGAGCAGCTTTCGACTGTTCTGTTTGGTTTACCACTGCTTTCACTTTTGATCGATTTGTTTTCATTTGTTGTTCAAGACTGAAGACTAAATATTGCACCAAGAAAACTGCAGCTACGATTCTCGCAACAACTGTAATTCTGTTCTACCTGAAAAACATTCCAATCCACTTTAGATTTAAACCTGCCATGATAATCAAAAATATTCCATGGTTCTGCTCGAATAAGTTGAGTTACAATACTGACCCGAGATGGATTGGATTTAGGACGTTCGAAAAGGTATTAACACCAATGATACCATTCTTTTTAATTCTGTTACTCAACTCTCTTACAGTCAGATTCATTTTCCTGGCCAGTCGAGCCCGTAAGGCACTGAAGTGTCAGAGAAAAGGAGGAGATCACAGTGACAAAGAAATGGAAAGCAGAAGAAATTCTGTGATTTTGTTGTTCACCATATCAGGCAGTTTCACTCTTCTATGGTTGGTTTATGTTCTGTATATTTTTGGTGTCTTTCGCGCCATTGATCCATTCGGTATACGTGTTCATGTCGCTTATATGCTGCGGAATTTAAATTGCTGTACAAACACATTTCTTTACGTGGCGACACAGTCCAAGTTTAGAAAACAGGTGAAGAATCTGCTAACATATCCAATTACATTAATTGCTAAACTATTTACAAAGCTTTAAAGCCCAGCATGTGAGGCCTTCGTTTTTTTTTGTTCTCAAGTCAAAACAGTACAATGAGCCTGAATGGGTGGAATTAATCCTCTGCTGAATCAGGAGTCTTACTTTAAGTTATTCAGTACCATTTGCTGGGATCTTAAAACAGGGTTTAGAAGTGCAGTGCATCTCTCCCCGTTACTCTTTCTCTCAGAATTTTCTCTTTCTTTTCGTTTAAAGTGGAAAATTGCATGCGGGATTATTTATTTTACTGACTTCGTCTTTGACAAGAATGTGTTTATGGGGTGTTACTAAACTGGAATAGTCACTGTTTAGTGATGAAGTAATCTACTATTCTGTTAGGTTTTCCAATTGAGTTAAGCTAATCCATTTCCTTATTTCTGTGTATTGTAACTACTGTGTATGAATATAATGTGTTTTGTTTCAAGACTGGCAGATTATCCAATCTGATTGGATCCGGAATGCAAAGCCTGTCAAAGCCTTTAAAAGAAGACAACATTAGGTTAGAAACTGTCTTCCTAATATATTCTAAAGGGATCTGCTGTGATCCATAACAAGCTTTGACTCGTCTGGGATTAAAATCTTTATAATTCTGTATGGTATTTAGAAGTATTGGACTCAAAGACAGTGATAGGCGAGTTATTGCTGTTTTTTTTTAATTTTCATATTGTAATCAGTTTCTTAAAGCCAAGTGTGGCTTTTATAATAATGGTTCGTTCAGTGACTAAGACGTTCCTGCAAGTAAGATAAGTCACTTCAGGAGCTGTACAGACAGTGAAGTAGGCAAAACGTTTCGCATTGTCAAAGACGCTGGAATTGGAGTTGCTTGTGTTTGTGAGAAAAGGAAAAGTAATTGTGGCAATTGGGAAGCATTTCCTATTAATAATAATGACATTGTAATCTGTGGTAGGGTAAAATCCAAAAGAGAATTAAGCAGTGAAGTTGGCAGCAAAAGAAAATAAAAGGAAAGGAAATGAAACGATGTGAATTCGGATTAGAGGGAGGGAAAGAAAAGGAATGGAAAGCTCTCGCAGAAAAAATGGAGAAAATACAAGAACAACGGGAGAAAAAGAGAGTTTTGTGCGTTCAGATCTTGGAACTGCAAATTCAAAGTTTACTTGAAATAACAGAAGGTGGGATGAAAATTATGAGTCGTGATGAGGACAGTGAGAGAACAGGAGAGAAATCCAATTGCTGTCAAACCACTGGTGTCTATCTAATGAAGTATGACTAAAAGTCGTCTATTTTCAATAAGATGTATTTCATTTCTTTTGAGAAAGAGGTAAAGAAATGAAATGACTAGTGTCTCCTGGTTATCCAAACAAAGTTGATATCTGGGGAGTTTAATGAGATGAAAAATGCCATCTCAAGTATATATTAGCTAATTCCAGCAGCAGAACATGAAGCATCCTAGTCAGGATTGGCTGAAATTCGATCTATCCTTGGGAAATAGAGCAGGACAGGTGACTGAGTTGACTGTGGGGGCGCTCTTGGTGTGACCCCAGTTCTACTAATATTAATGTAGTTATGGAGATTGACAAAACTGGTCCACAGGCTCAAGTTCTAAATTGGAGCAAGGCGAATATTGATCGAATTCGACAGGAGATTGCAGGGTTTGATTAGAGTTATTTGTTAGCAGGAAAAGTGACCCCCGGCCAATGGAAGGCCATTAAAAGTGAGATAAAGTTAAAAATCACAGAACACCGGGTTTGAATCCAACAGGTTTAATTGGGAGCACAGTAGCTTTCCGAGTGACGCTCCTTCACCAGGTGGTAGTGGAGGGCTCAATCCTAACACACAGAATTTATAGTAAAAATTTACAGTGTGACGTAACTGAAATTATACATTGAAAAATTGATTGTCTGTTAAGCCTTTCATCTGTTAGAATACAGTGATAGTTTCACTTCTTTCATGTGTAAATCACAAAAACGTTTTTTTTTTAAAGTTGCATTCTCGGGTTAGCTGTTAACAATGGTGATAGCTAGACAACATGTTGAAGGTGTTGGCTCCCTGTGTTCTCTGTCTATGCCATGATGTTTAGATTAATTCTAATGTAAAAAGTGAGATAGTGGAGTTTTACATAAGTTTATGCAGTTTTTGAGCTCAGAGTTCTACATGAATGCATGCAGTTTTTGAGCAAAGTACAATGTAACCCTGCAAGTACAAATTCACGCCATAAAATATATGTGTGCATGTGTTTTTTTTGTGTGTGTGTGTCTGTCTGAGTTGGGGGTTGTGAGTGTGAGGAAGTGTATGTGTGTGCGTAGAGAGTGCAAAGTGTCTTAAGTCTGTGAGGGGGTGCATGTGAGAGTGTGGGAGTGTGTGTGTGTGTGTGTCTGTAAGTGTGTGTGTGGGTGTCTGTATGCATATGTGTATAGGAATGCCTGTGTGCGTGTGAGAGTGTGTGTGTGTAGGAGTATCTGTGTGTGTGTATAGTGCAATGGTAGTCACCTGTAAAGTGACATGAACCCAAGGTCCCGGTTGAACCCCTCCCTATGGGTACCGAACTTAGCTATCAGCCTCTGCTCGGCCACTTTTCACTGCTGCCTGTCCTGCAGTCCACCTTAGAGGATGGTCACCCAAGGTCCAAGGCTGAATGTCCTGGACCACTGAAGTTTTCCGTAATAGTTGGGGAACACTTCAGTGGTCCAGGACATTCAACCTCGGACCTTCAGGTGACCATCCTTCAAGGTGGACTTCGGGACAGACAGCAGAGAAAGGTGGCTGAGCAGAAGCTGATAGCTAAGTTCGTTACCCATAGGGAGGGGCTCAACCGGGACCTTGGGTTCATGTCACTTTACAGGTGACCACCATTGCACTATACACACACACAGATACTCCTACACACACACACTCACTCCTATACACACATACACACGGACGCACATGCACACAGACGCGCACACAGACACCCACACACCCCCTTACAGACACACACACTCCCACACTCTCAAATGCACCCCTTCACAGACCTAACGTAATCTGCACTCACTACACACACGTACACTTTCTCACACTCACAACCCCAACTCAGACAGACAGACACACACAGACAAAGACCCACATGCACACATATATTTTGTGGGGTGGATTTCTACTTTCAGGGTTACATTGTACTTTGCTTTAAAAATGCATGCATTCACATAGAACTCTGAGCTCAAAAACTGTATGAATTTATGTAAAACTCCGGTATCTCACTTTTCAGATTGGAATCAATCTAAACATTATGGCATAGACAGAGAACACGGGGGCCAACACCTTCAACATATTGTCTAGCTTTCATCATTGTTAACAGCTAACCTGGGAATGCAACTTGTTTAAAAAAGGTTTTGTGATTTACAAATGAAAGAAATGAAACTATCAAGGTATTCTAACAGACGAAAGGATTAACAGACTATCAATTTTTCAAAGTATAATTTCTGTTACATCACATTGTACATTTTTGCTGTAAATTCCTTGTGTTAGGATTCAACCCTCCACTACCACCTGATGAAGGAGCGTCTCTTCGAAAGCTAGTCTGCTTCCAATTAAACCCGTTTGACTATAACCTGGTATTGTGAGATTTTCAACTTTGTTCACCCCAGTCCAACACCGGCTTCTCCAAAAAGTGAGATACGTAGAATTCAGAGTCTTCATGTTCCTGTGCGGGTGAAGAAGAAGGTTGGCAAGGATAGAGAGACCTGAAAGACAAGAGAGGTTGAGGCTTTGATCAGAAATAAAAGGAGGAAGCATGTCTCAGAGAAAGGCAGCTGGGATCAAGTGAGTCCCTCGAGCTGTATTGGGGATCTGGTTGTTTACTACAGGAAATCAGGAGGGTGAATAGGGACCGCGAGATTGACTTGGGTAAGAAGATTCGGGTGAATCCAAAGAGGTTTTTTAAGTATTCTAATGGAAAACAAAAATAACAACTAGAAAGAAAATAAGACCATTCAAAGGCCAAAAAATGGACATGTATGTATAGAACTGTAAAAGTGGGCTGACGGCCTCAATGACTATTTCTCCTCTGCGTTTACCACGGAGAAAGACATGAATACTTGAAATTTGGGGAAGCTTGTCGTCAATTCTTGGGCCAGTTTATATTATTGTAGTGAAGATGGATAAATCTCCTAACCCTGATTAGATATATTCAAGAATACTGCAAGAGGCTAGAAAAGCAATTGTGGTGATCCTGGCTGATAATTTTGCATCATCGTTAACCACAGGTGACGACCCGGAATACTGGAGGGTATAGAATGTTGTTCCTTTATTCAAGAAGAGCTGCAAAGAAAAACCTGGGAACTATAGACCAGTTAGCCTAACATCTGTGATAGACATGTTACTTGATAATATGCCGAGAGATAAGATATCCATGCATTTGGAAAGACAGCGTTTGATTAGGAGCAGTCAGCATGACTTTGTGCGTGGAACGTCATGCCTCACATATTTGTGAGAATTCTTTGATGAAGTGACCAGAAATGTTGATGTGGCCAGAGCTGTCGCAGTTTTCTACATGGATTTCAGTAAGATCTTTGAAAAGGCTCCACATGGGAGGCTGTTCTGTGGGTTGGATCTCTGGAATCGAGTGCATCTGGCAAATTAGATTAACAATTGGCTTGATGGTTGGAAGCAGAGGTTAGTGGAGGGATGCTTGTCTGACTGGAGGCTTTTGACTAGTGGAGTGCCTCAGGGGTTGGGTTTGATCCCATTGCTGTTTATTATCTATGTCAAAAATTTGAATGAGAATGCACGAGGCATCACTATTAAGTCTTCAGATAACATTAAAGCAGATGGTATCGTGGACATTGAGGAAGATTATGAAAATTTGCATGAACACCTTGGAGGATGATCACCCGAAGTTCCAAGACCGAATGCTCCAGACTGCTGAAATGTTCTCTGACTGTGTGGGAGAACTCCTGTCTGTTGATTATTCTGAGGTGTCCATTCATCCGTTACCTCAGCCTCTGCGCATTCTCACTAATGTACTATGTCTCAGGGCACCCTTGTCTGCAGCATATTATTAGACAACGTTGGCTGAGTCACATGAGTTCCAGCCACGTGCATGTTGGAAGGTGTCCCCACGTGTAATGGTGTTGTCTGTGTCGACAGTCCAACACGTCTTGCAGCATCGACCGTGGCAATGTTGTATGGTGATGTCCTGAAAGCTGAGCAGTTTGCTGCGAACAATGATCTGTTTCACGTTTGATGGTTGTATAAGGGCGAGACGTGGACGTCAAGGGATGGTCTTGGCGAGGTGCTCATCTGCATTGATACTGTGTTTCTGACTGCGAAGAACATGGCGTAGTTTTTTTTTTGGCTCCTGGCAAGTATTGGACAATGAAGGGTACACTGTCATTTGCAGCTCCTGTCTGTCTCCTGAGGAGCTATTTATGCTTTCTTGCTGTGGCACGCAGAACTGGCGATCGATGAGTTGAGCATCATACCCCGTTCTTATGAGGGCATCCTTGAGTAACTTCAAGTGCCCGTCAAGTTCCTCCTCACCTGAACAGGTCCTATGTGTGCATTGCGCTTGTCCATAGGGAATGGCTGTTTTAATGTTTATGGTGGAATCTGGAGGAGTGTAGTATCGTGAGGCTATCTGTTGGTTTTCGGTAGGGTGAGGTGGTGAGGTGCCCATCCTTGTGTCCAAGAATTATACAGATATTAGAGAGTAGTCCATGGTGAGTTTGACGGAAGGATGAAACTTGGTGATATTGTTGTGTAGTTGTTTCAGTGACTCCTTACCAGAAGAAGAGCATATCATCTATATACATCGGGTATAGTGTTGGTTGGAGTTCCTCCATAGAGAAGAAGTCTTGTTCGAAACTGTGCATGAAAGTGATGGCATATTGGTGTGCAAATTTGTCCCCATGGCTGTTCATGTCACATAACAAGTGACCTCACTGCACTACACATTCACACCCCCCCCACACACATACTCTTACAGACCGATAAGCTCTCTCATACACGCACGCACGTACCTTCTCACAGAGTTATACCCCTTTACACTCACACATACACACACTGTCGCACAGTCACTCATACCCCTTCACACACACACAGATCCATATGCACACATACATATATAAGTATGTGGGGTGAATTTGTACTTACAGAATTACATTTTATTTTGTTCAGAAGCTGTATGAATCCATGTCAGATTTTATAGATTAGCATCAGTCTGAACATTGGGGCACAAACAGCCTCACAAAGGGCACCACACACCTTTAATGCATTGTCTGGGCCAACATTACTCCTATTGTTAAAGTTCACTTGAGAATGTAAGTTTAAGAAAGTTCTGGGATTTAGATATGAAAAAAAAAAACTGAAAACAACATGCCTATTCTAAAAGATGCGAGAATTACCAAAGAATTCAGGTCTTTTTCAACATATAATTTCAGTTATATTACACTGTAATCCTTTCCTATAAAGTATGTGTCCCACAATCTTAACCACTTGATGAAGGAACAGCAGTGTGAAAGCTAGTGACTCCAAATAAACATTTTGGAATATAACCTGGTATTGTGTGATTTTTTTTTATCTCTGCCCATTGGTACCAATGTCACAGTGTGTGTGCCATCCTCCGGCGGAGTGGGGAACTACACCTGAGCATCTTCATTTCGGCAGCAGATGGTGGGTAAAGGCACTATCATTGCTGACAGTGTTAGGTATAATTTGGAGGTGCCAGTATTGCATACGGGTGGACAAAATTTAAAAAAAAAACTCCATGATGCTGTAACCTTTGGCTGCAATTTCTGTATGATATGGTGATGTTGCACTACCACCTGATGAAAGAGAAGCGCCACCTACAGGGGATTGGGGGAAGGATGAACCGGGGAAGGAGCGAAATTGAGCCAGTGTCAGAGAGGGAGGAAAGGCATTGAGTCCGGCGTGGAGGACGACAACAGGAATGAAGCAAGGAATGTAAAGGGCACAAGAGTAATGGACCGAGGGAGTCGGGGTCAGGAATAGAGCTGGGTTGGGGAGGAGGGAGAATAATGAAGCTGGAGGACTGGGGAGGGGAATACAATGGAGCCAGGTGCTTGGCAGTGGGAGAGGGATGGAACCTGTTGAATGGGGTGGAGGAGAGAGGCAGCGAATACAGCCATGGGTGAGGCAAGGAAAGGAATTGCGTGGAGAGTGAAGAAGCTATGAGACGTTTGGAGCTTAGGGTGGGAGATAGGAGAGGAATTGAACTAGGCTTTCAGGGTGGAGAGTAATAGGCCTTTAGGTCAGGGATTGGGAAGAGGAATGGAGCTGGGTGTAGAAGGACATAGAAGAAGAATGAAGCCGAGTATGAACAGAGCCCAAGTCCTGGATAAGATCATGCAGGAGCCATAAATTCAACTCTGCAACATTTTCTGGGAAACAGTTTCAATGGGAGTCGAGTGCGTGTGCAATCATCTTGGTAATGTAACATGACTTGGGCAATATTTCAGGTTTCCAGACTGTGTGAATGGTCAACCATTCTGATCTAACTCCCCAATAATGTTTTGACTACTCTCTCATTCTCTCACATCCCCTTTGCGCTCTTCCTCACTCTGCCCCATGCTCCCAACTCAGGGTCTCACTCATTCATCTCTCTGGCACTTGTAACCTTCATGTTGTGACCACACCACTCACAGTCTGGGCTCTCTACGCCTCTTCACCGCCTCTCCTTCCTCTCCTTCTCACACTGTGTCCCCATCACTATTTTTTTCTATGACTTACACCACATTCACTCTTTCTTTGGAGCTCTCTCTGTCTTTTGCTCTTCCCTTCTCTTCTTTCTTGTTCACCGTTTCTCTACCTCTTCCCATCGAAGGGTATCTTTTGGATGGTCCAGACTGGATAGCACTTTTTGAACACACTGGCTGCTTTCATGCTCACAGTTCTCTCATGTCTGTCCCAGAAATTACCGGATTCCTTCAGCTCCCTTTCATTGTCTTCTTTTGTGTTTTGGTTCGTTCTCTCTCTCTCTCTGTCTCAATCAGTCACTGTTCTGCTCTAAACAGAAGAATTTGTAGTCGGAACCTCTAACCATGCATTGCACCAGGACCTGAGAGAGGCACCACATTTGTCATCAACAAAATATCATCGAATTTTGAACGTGGAAGGAAAAAAAGCCACCTTCATAGTGGGAAGGAACGATACACATGTTGTATGCATGACCAAGGCATTAGGCCGTCAGCTGGCCTCTCAAACCACCAAATACAGTTTCACTGGAAAGAAACTGTTCATCTGCTCGGACTGTGAGATGGGATTCGCTCAGTCATCCCACCTCCCGCGACACCAGTGGGTTCACACTGAAGAGAGACAGTTAACTTGCTCTGAGTGTGGGAAGGGATTCATTCACTCATCCAGCCTGTTGAGCAACCAGCGAGTTCACACCGAAGAGGGACCTATTAAATGTCCAGACTGTGAGAAATGCTATAAAAATAACAGCAGTCTGATGTCCCACCTACGTGTTCTCACCAAAGAGTGACCTTCTAAATCTCCAGCGTGGAAAATGGCATAAAAGTTCAGGAGAGTTGATATCCCATCAAAGTGTTCGCACTGATGAGAGATAGTATAAATGCCCAAACTGTGAAATGCGCTTTAACCGTTCCAGTAATCTCAAATCCCGCAGCCATGTTCACACTGACAAGAAACCATTCAGGTTCTCTCATAGTGGGATTGCTATATAAAGAACTTACCACGGCGCCAACGGTCTTTTCGCAGCAGAGAGCGGCGGGAGCTGGGCGGAACTTCAGGCGGAGCGCAAAGCCAGTCGGGAAGGCAAGTGATTGCTATTAGAGTGGGTGTGTTCTAAACCCCAGGTCCTACAAAGTAGGGTCTCCCTCCCTCCCTCCTCCTCTAACCACAAAAAGAGGTCTAAGGAAGTTTGGATCGAAGAGTGAGGCTTCAGCTCAGGAGTCTTTGACAAGGAGGTTGAGTGAAGTGATTACGCCACAGTTGAAGAGGGTGAAGACATGACTGCCCAGCTGGTTCAGTGCGCGACGTTCTTGATGTGGGAGGTCAACGACTCTGGTGTGTCTGGCTCGTATATGTGTGGAAAGTGTGTGTACATTCAGCTACTGATAGAGCATATTGCAGCGCTGATGAAAGAACTCGAGGACCTTAGGCTCATCCGAGAGAACGAGATCTTTCTGGACAAGACATTCAGCGAAGTTATTACACCAATCACGCCAGAAGAGAGCAGAAGAGACCAGACGATGAGGAAGGCAGAGAGGAGACAGATGCAAGAGACCCCGGGAGAAGTACCTGTCAGGAACAAGTTGAAGCTTTTGGAAACAGTAGAGACTGATGACACTGCCAGTTTGCAAGGCGGCCAGAGTGCAGGAACTCCTCAAGGACGAAGGTGAAGAGCCAGAGGTGGTGGTACATGTCGGCACAAATGATGTCGGGAAGAAGAGGAGGAACATACTACAGTCGGACGTCAGAGAACTAGGAAGAAGGCTGAAAAGCAGGACTTCCAAGGTGGTTATCTCCGGTTTGCTTCCAGTTCCTCGGGCTGGTATGGCCAGAAACAGGGAAATAATGGACTTGAACGTGTGGTTGGAGAACTGGTGCAAGAAGCAAGGATTTAAGTTCTTGGATCACTGGGGTATATTTTGTGGTAAGCATAAATTCTACAAGAGAGACGGTTCACACCTTAATAGGTTAGGGACCAGCATTCTGGCAGGCAGGTTTTCTACTGCAACACCGCTACATTTAAACTAAGTAGCGGGGCGGGGTGGGGGGGAACAAACTGGATGTTTAAAAAGGAAATTGAAGGGAAAGTTAGAACAAGAGAAGTCAAGAAAGACAACTGTATCAATGAGGCAGAAAACTCGGAAAGGGATCATGCTGTAAGTTTGAGTGAAATAGAGATTGATGGGAAGGGTGAGAGCAGTAACAAATTAAAAATACTATACATGAATGCACGAAGCATTAGACATAAGATGCATGAGCTTGAGGCTCTTTTGGAAATTGGCAGATACGATATTGTGGGGATAACTGAAACGTGGCTTCAAGTGGACAGGGCCTGGGAAATGAATATTCAAGGCTACACGTTCTATCGTAAGGACAGACTGACGGGCAGAGGGGGTGGAGTGGCCTTGTTGGTAAGGGAGGATATTCAGTCCCTTGGGCGGGGGGACCTAGAGAGAGGGGATGTAGAGCCAGTGTGGATAGAGCTGCGAAATACTAAGGGTAAAAAGACCCTCTTGCGAGTCATCTACAGGGCCCCAAACAGTAGTCTGGATGTCGGATGTAAGTTGAATCAGGAGCTGAAATTGGCCTGTCACAAAGATGTTATGGGGGATTTACCATGCAGGTAGACTGGGAGAATCAGGATGGTATTGGATCTCAAGAAAGAAACTTTGTGGAGTGCCTCAGAGATGGATTCATAGAGCAGCTGGTGCTGGAGCCGACCAAGGAGAAGGCAATTCTGGATCTGGTATTGTGTAACGAACCAGAATTGGTCAGAGACCTCGAAGTGAAGGAGCCATTGGGAAGTAGTGACCATAATACAATAAGCTACAATCTGCAATTTGAGAGGGAGAGGGTACAGTCAGAAGTGACAGTACTTCTGTTGAATAAAGGGAACTATGGAGCAATGAGGGAGGAGCTGGCCAAAGTTCAATGGTGCAATACCTTAGCAGGGATGACCCGTGGAGGGACAATGGCAGATATTTCTGTGTATAATGCAGAAGTTGCAGGAACAGTTCATTCCTAAAAGGAAGAAAGATCCCAGGAGGAGGCAGGGGCGGCCGTGGCTGACGAGGGAAGTAAAGAAACATATAAAGTTAAAAGAGAAAAACATAGCAAAGATAAGTGGGAAAACTGAGGACTGGGAAGCTTTTAAAGAGCAACAGAGGATTACAAAGAAGGAAATA